>NC_034438.1:18881221-18904975 GCF_002078875.1 Numida meleagris
AAGGGAGGCGGGAAGGAAGGGAGGCGGGAAGGAAGGGAGGCGGGAAGGAAGGGAGGCGGGAAGGAAGGGAGGCGGGAAGGAAGGAAAGACAACTACTATATGTGTTCCTGAACACTGCTTCAGAGAGAACAGACATAAATGACCCTGTCCATTTCTTAAGAATTCCTACTGTAGCACTCAAGATGTGGTTTTCAGAACAGAGAACAGCTTAACTTTTCAGGAAAGATGAACATTGGAGCCTCTTACAGACTTATCAAAGGCTTACGTACTCCATTAATCTTTTTTAATCACATGTAGTGATTAGAAATGTACATAAGTACTTTTCACATAATACACAATCCCCCCACTGTATTAATCAGACACTTGTTAATATTGCATCTGATAAGTAGGTACCTCATCACAAAAATAGAAGGCATACTGACAGCTCACAACCAGGCCCTTCATTCTGTCTGATCTTACGCAAACTGATATTCCTGACATATGACTACAAGTATTAACATTTTACCTAGCAAAACAATAAGCCATATAATACAGTACAATATATGCATCTTGGTGTCAACAGTTTTACAGTCTAAGCCATTACAGAGGGAGAGCTATGGGACTCATGATAGAAGGGAGAACAGACTGCCAGAAGAATCCAGCTTGCTCTAACTGCTTGTATCTTAATGGTGGCTTAAGCAAGATTGATATTAAAATGTTTCAAGGCTGTGTGAACAGTGCTCTAAACAAGAAAGATGTATACACAAATCAATTACTATTCTTTAAGTACAAAATGGATTAAATTATAAATTTAAGAGAACTAGAGCACTTACAGATAAGGTCAGACCTATGGAGGACAAACTATATGTCCTGAAACCAGAATGGATCCCCCCTAACACAATATTCAGGAGTAAGCTTTAAATGTAAAGCACCATTTTTTTTTCGAGGAGCTGACTGAAATAAGATTATGTGAATATGAAATTTCAAATACTGTATTTCCTATTTAGCCAAAGTATGATAAAACTATGTGTCAAATTTTCTCACTTTTCTAAATAGATAATTAACTGAAGACCAACTAGCAATGGGCTTAATGGAATGTAGCAACAAGTAAGATTAGAAAGCACACTATAGTACTTGTGCTTTCCTTTTTAGGCCTGTAAGTCTGACAACACATGCAAGTTCTCCGGTTATTTATTCTAATTCTCTGTTAGACTCACTACTTCCCTACTTTCTTGCTAAATAAAACCTGTTTGTAAGATGACCCCGTATTACAAATCATTTAGAAATATGTATGAATTGTTCAATACGAGTATTTTAAAAGGTTAGTATTTGGAGCAAAACAAACATTTCCTACAGTCAACATCATGTTAAAAAAGGCACTCTACACAACCTCAAAACTTTCCGAAACTCATTATAGGAAGTGCATTTAAACAAAACTGCACTTTTTAATACTGTGAAAGTCTTTTCCCTTTCACATTGCCCAAACCTGTTTGTTCACTTCATTACTGTCGCCTTTAATACATGTCCTTTCTGTTTTCTTGAACTGTTCACAATAACTGTCATAACACATAATCATACATGATACATTTCCTTCGTAATTTTTTTGAAAAACATACTTATTTTCAGTTTACAAAGTAAAGTAGCTCTGCCTGAATTTGCTCTCTTGGTTTTTTGTTTGTTTGGTTTTTGTTTCAGTCCTGCATGTTCTCATTTCTAGGCTGTTTTATGAAAAGCAACGGTTAGAAAGCCTTAATATTGTTGGAGGTTATGTTTAATTATAAGGGAAAATGAAGTCCCATACATCCAGTTTCCTCTTTTAATACATGCAATGTCTGATCAGGCACACTGGTTTTAAAACTTTCTTTAAGAAAAAAGGGCACACATTCTTCCCCCCCTCCTTTTCAAGAGCAACACTATCAGAGGAGAACTTGTTACTCAAAGCCAGGTCTGTCATAGTAAGCTGAAAAACAGCAGTTACTGTTTTAGATTTTTTTTCTGTTATTACATTTTAATGTACCATATACTAAGCTTGCTTGCCTTTGATTGATTTTGTCTGTAGTATGTATCCACACTTAACCATACACTGACTCCAGACATCTTTGTCAAGAAACCTTTACTGTTTATTATGCTGTATATTCGTTTTTGAATCCATGATTAACCTTGATATTATAACATAATTTTCCCCTTATATGTGCTTGCTAATATATTTTAACATGCAGTACAGAAATACATTTTAGCCACAAAAACATTCATTTTAAAGATGTAGGATACATACCAATCACATAGCTGTGGTGTAGATTTAATATCTAGATTTAAACACGTTTATGTACTGCTTATCATGTGTGACTTACTTTGAATATATTTCAGGCCCTTCCACTCTCTACATTACATATTTATTTGAAAAATACTGAGGATAAAATGTGACAAGAAAAAAAACAAACAGAACACATTAAGATGTCAGGAGCATTAAAGCAAACAGGCAAGTGTTATTGAGTTATAATAATCTGGTATGTATCATTTGGAAAAAAGAATAAATTAAGAAATGAAATTATGCTGCTGTTTTGCAGAAGATGGGTACAACAAAATGAAGATTTTTTTTTTATATTTGATTACAAAGACATGGCTAAAAAATGATTGAGTTACAGAAAAAAAAAAAGTGCTACTGAATCATTTAACAAGGGTTTCCCTTTCTGTCTTTCTGCTGTTTTTCCTAGCAACTGCTTTAATAAGAAGTACTTTTTCATATATACAATCTATTCCCACCCATCTCTATCAAGTGCTTCTTAATTTGAACTTTGCTGAGAGATAAAGTCATGTTATCCTGCTTTTCAGTTTAGAGGCGGGGGAAGAAGGGGGAGAGGGGACATAAATTGGCTACAAATGCATAAAATGTATTAAAGGATACATTAAAAAAAAAAAAAGACTTCTTTATTGTTCTAGCCTGAACAGCACAGAAACGGACAAGAACTTTTCCTTCTTAAGACTCCAATTTTTTTTTTTCCTGGTAGAAGGGGAAAAAGGGAGTTATCATCTAAACACAAAGGAAAAAAGGTAGCTTTGAAAAAAGCAAATACATGTTGGTTTTTTTTTTACTTCATATTTGTTATCTATCTCACTGTTTTAAACTTCAGATATGAAATGAACCTGAGTCACAAACTAGAACTATTGAACTGTCTCTTTCAGTCAGAGCGATTCATGCCTACGTCAAGCAAACACAAGCCCTGACACCAAGGAGAGAAATGCTCTATGCAGACAAGTTAACCTGACATCCTGTAACAACCTGCTCAGTGCTTACCAGGTATGTGCCACAGTGAAACGCCGCTGCTTTGGTATGTTGCTGTTCAAAAGCATCCTGCGTAAAAGCCTGGGAGAGTTTCGAGGAGAAATAACTGGAGACAAGCGAGGAGAAGCAGATGAAGATTTCTTAGACGTCCCAGACTTTTCATATTGCAACAGGTTTTCCCTCAGGGTCTTCACAAGATCTTCATTTAACCATGGATTTTGACAGTGTGAATTATCCACCTCAGGAACAGCCAGGGTGTCTGGGCTTGTCTGCTGAGCCATGCCTCCCAAGTAAGCCTGCTACTAAGGTCTGCTACTGCCTTATAATGGCTTGACTGCTTAACAAAATCTCCTTTCCAGGTCGCCTCCAAGGAACTATGCAGAGCTCCAGGCTCTTGCTCAGCCTATGCTGCTCTCAACATGGTGTCGCTGCCCTCAGCCTCTCTCTGCAGATTATGATCTGCAAAGAAAAAAGTGAACTAACCCCTCCACAGAAACCTATTAAACATTACCACTCCTCTCACAGTCCTCTTGCCAAAGATCACTTATTAGCTATCATAACAAGTGCACACAGCCTTTTGTCAGAGCTGTAAAGCTGCCTGTTAAACTATTGGAACTAATGTGCTGCAGCTGCTTGAGTAGCTTCTCGTTATGTACATAAAAAGTGCTGGAGGAGGGCTTTAGCATCACATGTGTGCTCATTTGTTTGGTTATTCTTTCCTTTTGCTTATTCCTGAACCTTCAGGGAGGCCTGAAAGGAGGGTGGACTATCCTCTTTTATGTTTTTTTTTCTTTTTTTTTCCCATGACCTACCATATTTATCTTCATCATTCCCAATTACAAATTAAGATTACAAATTTCTACCCCAGACGAACTAGTAAACACTAAAACAATGTAAAAGGGTTCCAGTTCTGCCTTCTCTTCCTTATCCCCAGCCCAACAACAACAGTTTTATGACAACCACTTTTCAAATGCATTTAGGAAAGGCTAATGCCACCTTACATTTTTCAGAAATACAAAACAGACATGATGTTCAAAGTTGCAAACAAACCAAAATCAGACTATGACAGACGGGTATCTGTGTAACGAGATGCTCCTGATTCAGTGTATCATCATCACTACTTGAACTATGAAAGTGCCTTTTTTACTGTTTGCTGTTGGTGAGGAAACAAACTGTCTAATGTTATGAAAAGGGAACCTCAGAAATATAAAAAGCAGAAGTACTTGCATTTATTTCATCAATGCACACTGCTATTATATTTCATTTAAAAATATTTTAATTGAATTATACAAAGAAGATATCAGTGCAGTTTTTTTAATACAAGAAAACCTTTTTCAGTCAATTCTAAGTGATGAGGTTGTTGTTGCTTTTTAAGACTTATTTTTAATTAAAATAACTCACTCCAGCTATTCTGAAGGAGGAAATTTTCATTAATGTGCTCAGTTTTGTTGATGACTGATGGCAAAGACCTGTAATAACCAGTGGAAGGCTAATATTTACTTAAGCTTGCTGCATTCACTTTAACAGTGACAACAATAACATTTCAGTTATAAACATACTTCCTCTTCATTCTAAAGGAACAAGTCACCACTTTATGAAAGACTTCTCTTTAACATCTGAGCATTGGTTACATATTATTTTTGTTAGTAATATATTTTTCTCTTTTCCTTTATCTTACAATCCTGCTTTCCTTTATGAATACAAATTTCATTTTACAAGAACACACGGTATCCAGGTTTTCAATGGGGTGAAGGTTGTTTGACCACAGTTATATTGCCACATGTGAAAGGCAGATACTGTTACCTACATTAAGGTGAAATCAGAAATCCCACAAAAGCAGACCGGTACCAAAAAAGGAGAGGAATCATCTTTGTACTTAGCACCGAGGTCAGAAATCCTGAGAATTATAAAGAGAACATCATGACACTGGCAGAAGCAGGGCAGAACAGCAACTGAAAGGTCAACTTACATTAAGAATGACATTGCTATCAGGTGTCAGCCACATTATGTAGACAAGTTTAACTATATTGCGTCATACGTGAAATTCGATAACAGTGTATTTACAAATTTAACTCAGTCTTGGACAGTGCCATAGAATGCAGGAAACACCACGCATTCCATTTTGTCTATTTTTCTTGAATTTTATTGTATGATTTAATCAGGGTGCATGTCATGGTTTTAGTTGGAATAAAGTCAGTTTTCTTCACAGAGTCTTGTATGCTGCTGCTATTTGGACTTCTGATGAAAACAACGTTGATAACACACAGATGTGTCAATTGTTGCTGAGCCACGCTGCACCAGGCCAAGGCCTTTTCAGCTTCTCACGCTGCCTTGCCAGAGTGGAGCTGGGGCTGCACAAGGAGCTGGGAGGGGACAGAACCAGGAAAGCTGACTCAAAATGGCCAAAGATATATGTCATACCGTACGTCATCATGCTGAATTATAACAGTGGGGTAAAGATTTAGGAATGGTGGGATGCTTGGAGCGATGGTGTTTGTCTTCTCAATAAACAGTTACATGTGGTGAGCTCTGCTTTTCCTAGACATGGCTGAATACCTGCCTGCCAGTGGGAAGCGGTGAATGAATTTCTTCCTTTTCTTTGCTTGTACATGCAGTTTTCATTTTACCTAAGCTGTCCTTAACTCATGAGTTCTCTCACTTGCACCTTTCCAGTTCTCTCCCCCACCCCACTTGAGGAAAAAGAGTGAGTGGCTACAGGGTGCTGAGCTTCTGCTGGGGTAAAGCACAGCAGTGTGAACATCAACACTACCTAAATATAAACAAAGATCCAGATATAATTAAAACTTCAAAAAAAATTTTGAATTACGAAATTTAAACTGGAAATGAACTGTTAATCCACAGACAGAAAAAATAACTGATTAAATCATAATTAACACGTAATTAACACAATCACTCCTATTCCTTTTTCTTTGGAAGAACAATACACACAGCACTGCTCTCCAACAAGTAGAATAAATACACATATTCTGCTTATGGAGCATAATAGAAGTGATTATTTTGTTTGCATGATGAACAAAAAATATCACTTGAGTTAGTCTGTTAGGCTACGCAAGTCCTATCATTTTTTTCAAACAATACAGTTTGTATAGTGAAACCCAGGTTATTTAATGCTATGAAATACTGCCATCTTATGTCTATACCAAAGCATGGTCTTAAGAGAACTGTAATGGCTTTATTAAGCCAGAAATTCTTTTGAGAGATCAATGAATCAATGACATAAATAAGACTAATAACACTGATTTCAGTTCATAATTCAGGCTGGACTACTTTACAGAGAAAATGATAGAAAAGGAAAGCGTTAGTCCACATATCTAGTGTCACTTCCCTTTTCTTTAGTAATATTAGGATTAAGGACCATTAGTTTGACACCTAGCATATGTACACGGACTGGACTCATTGAGGTGGGTTGGAGCTTGATGATCCTCGAGGTCACTTCCAACCCAAGCTATTCTATGATTCTACGATATGATTCTATGATCTCTTGACGTCCCTTCCAACCCCTAGAATTCTGTGATTCTGTGATTACAGGTGCTGGTGGGTAGCCACATATTCAAAGAGGTGATAGGGAACACGTACAGAACAGCAAGATAAAACCTGTTAGCAGAAAATATGAACACAGTCATTATTAAGTAGCAATAATTACTTAAAAACTAAAATGCTAAAGGAAATATGAATGCAGATATTGCATTTCCCCAGACAGCTTAATCTGATATATATGCACCTCTTCCTATGGAGCATTAACAAAATGAAAGAAAAGATTCTGGGAGTACTAAAAAAATCTTCACGTGATCAGAACCATAGACTAGGTTTTTCAATCAAGATTAGGAAAAAAAAAGGTATTTCACTTTTTTTTTTTTTTTTAATGCAGATGAGTATGGGTGGACTGCTCAATGGACGAAGAACTGGCTGCAGGATCAAGTCCTGAAAGTGGTGGACAGAGGCTCCATGTCTGGATGGAGATTGGTGACAAGTGGTATTTCACAGGGGTTGGTGCTGGCGCCGATACTCTTTAATATCTTCATCAGTGACACTGTCAGTGAGGTTGAGTTCACCCTCAGAAAGTTTGCTGATGACAGCAAGCTGTGGAGTGCAGTTGATTTTCAAGGTAAGTCTGGATAAGGCCCTGGGCAACCCAATCTAGCTGTGGATGTTTATGTTTATTGTGGGGGAGTTAGACTAGATGACCTCTAAAGGTCCCTTGCAACTCTAAGGATTCTATGATTCTTTGATTCTATGAGTTAGTCTCCTGGGCTCTTCCCCAGTCCTAACATTGAGATCACTAAAATAGTGCTGTGAAATTCCAACGCTCGAAAAAATTATTTACTTCTTCCAAAATAAGACATTTGAGAGCTCATATATATCACATTTCCAACAGCTAATACTGATACTGCATTAAGTATAATTATATTGTGTGTCTCAATTGCACCGATTCACTCTCAGATTAAATATTTAATATATTCACAGTAAAGTCTATTCTTCCAAATTTTGCTTAGTCATAACTGCATAGGAAAAAGTTATATCAAGATCATATTTAGCCTTACCTACTACGCTTTCAACTAAAACAGCCTAAGGCTCAAAAGAAAAATAGACAACTAGAATTTTCTTATAACAGACATTCAGTCTTACAAAACCTGAGAAGAATCAATAACTTCTATTCTCTTCCAGTTATCAAAATATTATATTTAAAAAAAAAGAAGTCAAGCACTTTTCAGAAACTTTGCTATAAAATATGCTCCTTACAATAAACAAACATTACAGGCTGAAAGTGTTCACTCCTCTGTTCATCATCAAGATCAGAAAAGATAACTTCTGTGATTAATACTGCAGTAATAAAACTGGTACTACTTGATTTTTGCATAAAAAAGAACAAACAAGGATTAAAATGTAATTACTGTGTTAGAACTAGAGTAGGATAAAGTCAATATAATTTTATAGCTAATAACTCAAACTATAAAATATGAGGTTGTGACTATTCTTAAAGATATTTGTTAGAATATTTCTTATTGAAGCGTAAATGGAGTCACTCATAATGTACAGAAAACCTATTTCAAATAAAATATGAAAAGTAATTGAAATATCTTATTTGAGATCAAGCAGAGAACTCCAGACAAATAGGAGCACAAGTAGAAGCACAAACTTCTGATGCGATACTTCTCTTAGAGCAAGTGGATCAGTGTTGCTGGATCATAGGAGAGTTTGTGTTCATAGGGACCTCAGGTGATGAAATCTTAAAGCAGGGCTAGCTGTGAGGTCAGACCACGCTGGAGTACTTGAGCACCTGAGAATGGCGCAGAAGAAGTGGGAAAGAAAAGCACACAGAAACTCAGAGTTGGTTGCGAAGAATGGATGCTATATAATGGCTTAATTCCCTGAAGTAAACAACAGGTTTCCTAGGCTATGGTGTGGTAGAGACAAGCCCTAATACTAGATAAAAAACAAAATAAGAATCTTGAATGATGGCATAATGCTCACCTAGGAAAAGAGGTTAAGGTGTGAACTGCAGAGCACTGCAGTAAAGAAAGAACATTAAGATAAAAGAAGGATAAAATAATAATAATAAAATAATAATTAGTAGGTGAGAGGAATTCAAAAAAATGTTATGTACTAGTAAAGTTCTCAATATCATTTTCATACCTGCCAATCACCACATTCTCAATGATATGTGGATTTTCCAAGCTAGTTTGATAGTGCTTATCAAACTGTTTTCCCATCCAGATCGTCAGGTAGATAGACGTATATAAATTTGATTTCAAAAAGAGAAGAGAATGAAGAAATAACAGCTATTGTTATGCCTGAAGTCAGGTATCATCAACATCAACAAAGCAGTTGCCATCACTTGAAATTTTAAAGCACTTCTATTCCTGAGATAATAAAAACTATTTTCATAGTTTCAGCTCAGATTTATCTTACAATTTATTAAATTGGGAGTGAGATTGTATTTAGCCAGTATTTTTATTGTTGTTGTTGTTATTATTATTATTATTATTGAAATGTTATTGTGATTCTACAAAAATAAAGTGCTGTTCAGTTGTTTACTTTCCCAAATGAGCTGCTGGACTTCTGCTTTATCTTTTCTGAGCGTGGTATAATCAGTAGAGATAAAGGAACTCTGAGCATACAATATGAAACAGAACAAGCACATAAAACAGCTACTTTCTAAAACATGGCCAGACATAAGTCTAAGATTTTAAACTCATGCACAAAGACGTCAGCAGTGTTTTATGTAGATGTCACAGAAAATGCTTATACATATACTTCCAAAATAATTTGCTAAATTGAATACATATCCATAGCAGAACTTCCAAAATAGCTGTAAACTCAATACAAATATTTAAACAGAACAGTTCAATGTGCTTCTGACAGATGAGTTGAAAACTGAAATTCTCTCCAAATCTTCTCAAGATTCTACAATTCTTTCTACAATTCATGCTACTATGAATAACTAATGCTGTTTTTGGAATGCTATTTGTTTCTGAAATACAATTCTATGAATTGAGCATTGTTGGAGGTGATCCGTTGTTGTCCTGTAAATTCTGCAGTGAATGAACTGTCAAAGAAATTGAACTAAAAACACTCACTCACATACAGGAATACAACAACAAAAAAGAAATGGGGGAAACAGGGACCTCAAGAGGAGCATACTTAGTATTTTGTTATAAATGAAAAGAGTATATCAGCACAGCATAGAACAGCCTAAAGATTTTGCTCTAACAAGATCCAATGTTCCTTAATGTACAGGTATAAGAAAAATGGGTCTATATTGAAGAGCTTTCATTAGAAAGGTCTGCTAACAAAATCCCGTTTGACTAAACAAAGAAAGCAAACATCATTTGAAAATAAAAGTTTTATCATACCAATTGTTGGAAAAAAGGCCTCAGCTAGAGTGACACATGCTAGAATATTTAACAGAAACAGAAACTTCATAAAGAAAGAAGCAGCATTACTTTTAAAAATACAATATTCAGTGTGGCAAGAAGCATGCTTTGCAGGGAAAAGTTAGGAAGATGCATAATTCCCCCCCACACACATATTAATATAAAAGTGAATCACCTCAAATGACAAATAAGAATAAGCAAAGTAGCAATTGTGTAGTAAAAACATTTCCTGGAGTAGAATTAAGGGAAATTGATGTACTTTTACATGACTACCTCAAAGAATGGAGAGGAGTATTTGGCAATACTCCTCCCATTGCAACACTTAGAAGCTATTAGTTAAGCTCTGAACTGTAATTGAAGGACAGGCCTCATATGATCAGAAAACACCCATAAGCAAAAACAGCTGCAGGGCAATCAGGAGGAGAGCGGAAGGAAGAGGGCAGTAGAAAGGGCAGGGCGCAGAAAGAGCCAGGCCAGGCCAAGCCACCTCCCCAGTCAGTATTTAGTATAGATATGGGATTGCTTAAAAAGTACAGAGCTAGGCAAGTTGTAGTCATCATCTTGGACTTCTTAAGGCTAGAACTTGTAAGTGCTGTCACAGCTTTGGGGAGTATCATAGAATCACAGAATTAGCAAGGTTGGAAAAGACCTACAAGACCATCCAGTCCAACCATCCACCTACCACCAATATAACCTCAGTAAACCATGTCTCTCAACACAACATCTAAACGTTTCTTGAGCACAACTTACTACACTAATTTACTTATGAAAGCATAATTTTGCCTGCTGATGTCACTGCATGGATGATGGATTTGTGAAAATCTGAGGATTACAAAGCATCACAAAAAAACACTTGGCAAGAAGTATATCGTATTCCAGATTCCCAAAATCCAGAGTTTATTTTTGAATCTAGCAGGAGCAATAGCTCTTACCAAGCTAGACTTGGGTCCTCCAACCAATGTGGTTAAGCCAGAGTATTATGTAGAAATAAACAAGGACATTTCTGAGCAGACCTGGGCAGTTTACTCAATAAGGAATGTGCATCATCTGTTAAATTCTAATCAACATGTTATTTTGACCGTGTGCTAAAAGCTGGGATGAATTCAAAGAAATATTTATAAAATCTAGAGAGGTCTGAAAAAAAAAAGAGTATAAAAGTCTACAATATGTTCCTAAGGCTAATTCACTGTCTGTAGGTGAGCTATTATTTGATGGCAAAAAGTAAGTGCATTAAAAGAGAAATCACAGCTAATGAGAAAGCATTAATACCACAGGTTGTTTCAGAATTCTGAGACTTCTATGTAAGCTGTTGAATTTATGATGGGTTCAGTTCAAGCTTGTTCCTTTAAATTGTTCTTAGAATTTCCCTTCTAAGAAATTTTGAATAGATAAAGACACCTTTTAAGAAACTCTTTTATATAGTTCATTTACAGCCACCTCAGTGTCTTTTCTATGCATGTTAGTTGTAACTTGACATATTTGTAAGAACTGGAATTTAAACAACACAAAGAATTTGCTTCTACAGTGTTATTAACAAATATGATTCTTAGCCAGGAATAAACTAGCACCAGAAGCCAGAATACAAAGCACAAGACGAAAAGTTGATATATAACTAATGCCTTAAAAGAAAAGAGTAACAAAGTTAATTTCCTCAGTGCATCTAATTAGAGACATCCCAAATTATCTATTGAAATAATCCTTTCACACATACAATTAAAGAAATGAAATGTAGCTAACTAAAAAATGGAAGTACAGCTGATATCAGACACTCTTACAATACTGCAACAGCATTTAAGCAAGAGGGTTATATACAGTCTATCAGGTTAGAAAAAACAATATATTTCTAATAAAAACCAATATATTTAGTAGACTGAGCAAAACGAGTATTTTAAGGATGTTTTGTTTATGAACCTTTGTCCACTGACATCAAATAATGATGAAATAGTAGAAGCAGGATGATGAAATAGTAGAAGAAATAAAGACCCTTCAGGAAAAACTCTAAAAACGGAGCAATGCTTATCCAATACAAAATTGTACACAATTGTGTCACCACTTCATCACTAGTTCAAGGAACATTTCTAGTTTTAGAGAACTTAATATTCCAAACCTTCTGATTGGGCATAATTGTAAGGAATATGTCCCTTTTTTCATCTGTAAAACTGATGTTCTCCAAGGGGTAAGAAAAATTGTCAGACCTTTATAGAATATGTTAAGTATCTGTACTACATTAACACCCTTGAATTACTGACTGAAGCCAAACCAAGCTAGCATGACAAAAAAAATATGCAAAAAATTTCAGTTAGACATCCAAAATTCTGAATTGGATTTTAAAATATCCTTCTGGTGCTTAGATAGGATATTCTGTCTTTAATGTTAACAAAGAAAAAAAGAAAGGTTGCAAAACTGCAACCTTGGACTTCCGAAGGGCAGACTTTGGCCTCTTTCAGAGCATGGTTGAAAGAGTCCCTTGGGAGGTAGTTCTGGAGGGCACAGGAGCCCAGGACGGCTGGGAATACTTTAAGGAATTTATTTTAATGGTGCAGGAGCTGGCCATCCCCAAGTCACGGAAGATGAGCCACTGGGGTAGAAGACCAGTCTGGCTGTACAGAGACCTTAAACTGGAACTCAGGAGCAAAAGGAAGGTTTATGGTCTTTGGAAGAGGGGGCAAGCAACTTACGACGATTACAAGTACCTAGTGAAGCTGTGCAGGGAGAAAATTAGAAAAGCCAAAGCCCAGCTAGAACTGAACTTGGCCACTAAGGTGAAGAACAGCAATAAATTTTTCTATAAATATGTCAACAGTAAAAGGAGGGCTAGGGAGAATCTCCATCCCTTGTTGGATGCTGAAGGCAACACAGTGACCAAGGATCAGGATAAGGCTGAGGTACTTAATGCCTTCTTCGCCTCAGTCTTTAATAGTAAGACTTCTTGTGCCCTGGGCACACAGCCCCTTGAGCTGGCAGATGGGGATAGGGAACAGAATAGGCCATGCACAATCCGCAATGAGATGGTTTTGGACCTGCTCCGCAAACTGGACACTCACAAGTCCATGGGGCCAGATGGATTCCACCCTAGAGGGTGTTGCTCCCCAGAGCGAGTTGGCAGATGTGGTTGCCAGGCCTCTCTCCATCATCTTTTGACAGTCCTGGCTAACAGGGAATGTCCCAGTTGACTGGAGACTAACAAATGTGACTCCCATCTTCAAGAAGGGCCGGAAAGATGATCCTGGTAGCTACAGACCTATCAGTCTCACCTCAGTGCCAGGGAAGGTTATGGAACAGATAATCTCAGGATACATTGCGGATCAGTTAAAGGTCAACCAGGGGATCAGGCCCAGTCAACATGGGTTTATGAATGGTAGATCCTGTTTGACAAACAGGATTTTATTCTATGACAAGGTGACCCGCTGAGTGGATGAAGGCAAGGCTGTCGATGTGGTCTACCTGGACTTTAGTAAGGCTTTTGACACTGTCCCCCACAGCATCTTTGTGGAGAAGCTGGCTGCCCATGGTTTGGATGGGCATATGCTCTGCTGGGTGAAACACTGGCTGGATGGCCGGGCGCAGAGAGCTGTGGTCAGTGGAGTTAAATCCAGTTGGTGGCCAGTCACAAGCAGTGTCCCCCAGGGCTTGGTGCTGGGGCCTCTTCTATTCAGCATCTTTATCAATGATCTTGATGAGGGGATTGAGTGCACCCTCAGTAAGTTTGCAGATGACACCAAGTTGGGAGGGAGTGTTGATCTGCCAGAGGGTAGAAAGGCACTACAGAGGGACCTGGATAGACTGCATCGATGGGCCAAGGTAAACCATATGAGTTTCAATAGGGCCAAGTGTCGGGTCCTGCACTTTGGTCACAACAACCCCAGGCAACCCTACAGGCTTGGGGAGGAGTGGCTGGAAGCTGCCTGATGGAAAGGGACCTTGGTGTGCTGATGGACAGTCAGCTGAATATGAGTGAGCAGTGTACCCAGGTGGCCAAGAAGGCCAATGGCATCCTGGCTTGTATCAGGAATGGTGTGGTGAGCAGGACTAGGGAAGTCATCCTGTCCCTGTACTCGGCATTGGTGAGGCCTCACCTCGAGTACTGTGTTCAGTTTTGGGTGCCCCAGTACAGAAAGGACATGGAGGTGCTGGAGCAGGTCCAAAGAAGGGCAACAACGCTGGGGAAGGGCTTGGAGAATATGCCCAACGAGGAGTGACTAAAGGAACCGGGGCTGTTTAGTCTGGGGAAGAGGAGACTGAGGGGAGACCTCATTGCTCTCTTCAAATACCTGAAAGGTGATTGCAGTGAGAGCGGGGCTGGTCTCTTCTCACTGGTGACAGGTGACAGGACAAGGGGAAATGGCCTCAAGTTGTGCCAGGGGAGGTTTAGGTTGGATATCAGGAAAAACTTCTTTCCAGAAAGGGTTGTTAAGCACTGGAACAGGCTCCCCAGGGAGGTGGGTGAGTCACCATCCTTGAATGTGTTTAAAAACTGTTTGGATGTGGTGCTTGGGGACATGATTTAGTGGTGGGTTGTTAGAGCAGAATGGTTAGGTTGTGGTTGGACTTGATGATCTTGAAGGTCTTTTCCAACCTGAGCAATTCTATGATTCTGTGATTCTATGATTCGAAAGAACACACATAAAAGCTCACTAAAAATAGAGTTTGCCAGTAAGTGGAAAAGGAACTCAGGACTTACGGAGATTTTTATATAGTCAAATGTAAAACATTAAATCCATTAACTGACAGAGATAATCCAGAGGCTAGAGCAAGAAGGAACATAGTATTTTTTCAAGCTTTATAATCCTGCTGTTTGTTGCTGTTTTTTACAGTGTTTTTATTTATTATTAGACTTCAAATAATTAGACAATGGCATAATAGTTGCATTAAGAATAAATATTGGGTCTATTTATATCTTGACTATAAAATGAAAAGCAAAAAGAAAAACTGAGAAAGGGAAAAAGTCTTCCTATCATTTTCACCGATTAATGTAGCTCAAGATAGGGACATTTCAAACTGATCTTTTAAAATTTTGGATCCACTAGATTTGCTAGCTACTTGCACAACTAAAGGCTGTTACATCAAGTGGATATTTTCACAGCAACTAAATCCAAGAACTGCCTGTAGGAATCCTTAGTATTATGTAGCAGAAGTTTGCCTTTTGTGTTCCAGGAGACTGCTACATGTTCAGAGCCCTGCTTTCCTAGAAGTGACTGAACATCTGCCTGCTGATGGTAAGTAGCAAGTTAATTCCTTGTTTTGCTTGGCTCATGTGTGCAGCTTTTTCTTTACCTGGTAAATGTCTTTACCTCAACCCACCAGTTCCCACACTTTTACCTCTCTGATTCTCTCCACCCGGGAGCAAGTGGCTGCATGGTGCTGAGCTGCCTGCCAGGTAAGACCACAGCACTGCTCTTATAAAGAATCAAAGCCGTGGAATACAATGGTCTGGAAGAAAATGCCTGATGACAGCACATTTCCTCTTTAGTGAGGTTGGAGTACCTCTGAAGACTGTTGTAATCCTAGAATAATTTGCAGAATGTGTAAACTTGTCCATACATAAGATTAAATACTCCTTTGCTGTTAAAGGAGACTGTGACCATGTCTTCAGGGAAGAGAGAGATCAAGGCTCTCTTCTGGAAACAAGCGCTTAACAACAGAACTGCATTTAAGACACTGCTTGCAAAATGAAGCATTGTCCTAGAGAAGAGTTCTCTCTCCAAAAATCAAGACTCCTCTAGAGTCTTGAGATGGAAAGAAAACATTCACAGAGACAGTAGCCTTTGTTATACCTGATAAAAATTTCTGATGCATAAATGAAGAGAATCAGAAAAAAAGTTACCTGTTCAGCCATCAATGCATTTAAATTCCTGTGTGAACACTGAGGCTTTAACCTGTCTGTTCCTTCTGTGGCAGCAGCTTTCATTAATGAAGAAAAAATGCACATCTCCTGTGTGCATCATACAAGTGTGATGAATGTAACTGAAGTGCTAAAGACCAAGAAAATAAGAAAGAAACATATCGGGTGAGACTAAACATTTATCTATCTGAATATAATGTCTCTGACAATTGCTAAGCACCAATAATGATGGAAGAGTAGAAGATAAGAAGCATGCAAGAACACTTCCCATAATGTGAAATAATAATTTACTTAATGATTCTCAATGGGTTTTTCTTTCGTGTTTTGTCTAGTCATTTCTTGAACCACTGAGAATTTTAGCATCCACAATTCCTGACACAAGAACTTCTACAACTTAATTCAGTAGACAGCAACTTATTTTTGAACCCTCGTTTCTGCTTGGAGCGGAAGGAGGAGCCTTCCGCTTTTTCCTGAAGTCTCCCTGACCAACAGATATGAAGCTCTAGGGATCGAAAGAGAAGATGGTATGGGTAGTGGTTGAGAACGGGCAGCCATGTTCAGAAGGTCTAATTGAGAACCCAAGTCACAACCAGTGCCACTGAGAAAAGGCAGGGAGTCTTAGTAACTGGCAATTAGTAATTAGTAATCTGTGCTGAGGGGCACTGACACACTCACCTGCTGCCTGGATAACCTCTCTAAAGAGGTTTCCTGCCGGGCAGGGGCCCATATTTGTGCTGTCAGGGAGAGGATACCAGGATACCAGGTATGATAAAGCCAGAGGACTACTATTTACTGGTCTTTCAAGCAGAGTTGCATGAGGCTGCAACTAAAAAATTTTAAAAAAAATCAAAAAAGACTTTACAGCTCTTGGGAATATACTGAAGGGATTGGGAGCACAGGTAGTGTTCTCCTCAGTTCTCCCAGTTGGAGACTGGGATATCTGGGTTCTATGATCTGGGACAAACCTTCAATAAACCAGAAATGTTGATGTGGGATGTAAGACAACTGACCAGGAAAAGCAAGAATATCCTAGGCAGGAAGTTAGCTGGAAGTTAGTATCACCACGGCTTTAAACTAGATTTTATGGGGGAAAGGGATGCACTGATGAGTAATAAAGAAGAGTCAGGGAACACTGTTGCTTTAGGAAGCATAGGGCGAAAATCTCAGATTTATACCAGAGGTTTTTGGGATAACTTCTTCAAGAAGGTAAAGTGGATGGAAGCTCAGCTGAAGTACCTCTATACCAATGCACACAGCACAGGAAATTAGCAGGAGGAATTGGAAACCATGGTTCAACTGGAAAACCGATCCTATTCCTATCACAGAAATATGGTGGGATGACTCACATAAACGGAATACCATTATTAAGGGCTATAAGCTTTTTAGAAGGGATAGGCAAGGTAAGAGGGGTGAGGGAGTTGCCTTCTATGTTAAAAAATGGATAGATTGCAAAGAGCTGCCTCTGAGAAAGAGCCATGACCAGGTTGAGAGCTTGTGTGTTAAAATTAGGGACCAGATCAATAAAGGACATCTTGCGGTTAGGGTCTACTACAAGCTGCCTGACTGGGGGAGCCTGTTGAGGCCTTCTTGCTTCGGCTGCAAGAACCGTCACACTCGCAGGTACTCATCCTGATGAGAGATTTCAATCACCGGGATATTTGCTGTGAAAACAACATGGTGAGCCGCAAGTAATCCAGGAGACTCCTGGACTGCACTGATGATTACTTTCTGGTTCAGATATTGAACAGACCTACCAGAGGTTAAGCTTGGCTGGACTGGTAGCGCACCACAGGAGATAATTAAAGTGGTTAAGATCAGAGGCACACCGGGCTGCAGCGACAATGCCCTAGTCAGGTTCACGAACTTGAGGAACACCGGTGTGGCAAAGAATAGAGATAAAAGTAGAATCTGGGAGAAGAACTCTTTGAGAGCAGCCCTTTACGCAAAGACTTGGGGGTTCTGATGGATAAAAATCTGGACATGAGCCAGCAGTGTGTACTTGCAGCCCAGATTACCAACAGTATCCTGGGCTGATTCAAAATAGGGTTGTCCAGCAGAGCGAAGGAGGTGACTGTGAGGCCCTTGTGAGGCCCCACTTGGAGTACTGCATCCAAGCCTGGGGCCTTCAGCACAGGAAGGGTGTGGAGCTGTGGGAGCAGGACCAGAGGAGGGACACCAAGATGACCAGTGGGCTGGAGTGCCTCTCTTGTGAACAAAGGTTGAGGTAGCTGGGCTTGTTTAGCTTGGAGAAAATAAGGCTCTGGGAAGACCTCATTGCAGCCTTCCAGTACTTGATGGGAGTTTACAAGCAGGAGGGGGACTGACATTTTACACAGTCTAATAGTGATAGGACAAAAGGGTCCTTTTAAACCTTTAACCTAAAAGATATAGTTTAGATATTAGGAAGAAATTTTTTACTCAGAGGGTGGTGAGGCACTGGAACAGGTCACCCAGAAAAGCTGTGGATGCCTCATCCCTAGCCAGGTTGGATAGGGCCCTAGGAAGTATGACCTTCTATGTGGCAACCCTGCCCACAGCAGGGGGGTTGGAACTAGATGGTCTTTAAGGTCCTCTCCAGTTCACACCATTCCATGATGGAATGATTCTATGATATTTGCTTATGCTGAACCTTGGAGATATTGATGAGACAAGGAATGCATAATTGTCTTACATTTAAGTCTGTTAGGATTCGTTGGCCTCAACGGAAGCTTTTTCAGAAAGGCAATTTTAAACCGCAGGAATGAAGGAAAGCTACTGTGAATTTCTTTCTCTGTTCCAGAGTCGGACTTTGAGAATGGTGGTTCAGTGTTGTTGTGTTGAATACAACAAAAATGGCAATACTCTGTTGCAAAACAGTACCCTACTGAATGGTCCCCAAAGTGGCTCACTAGCGAGCTTTGAGTATGTACTATGGCACATAAGATGCTGTAGGAAAAATGTTTCTGCTGCCCAGAAGATCTTTCTCATGGGAGCTCCCCTTCGGTCAAAGCCTGATGGTTACAAAGATTAGAAGGTATTAAATTGAAAATACAATCTTAGAAAAGCAAGGGTTGAAGTGCTGTCTTGTTCCAGTCCCCAGGGACTTCCGCACAGATGAATACTGTAATTTTTAAACCAGTTCAGCTTTCAATGTTCTTTATGAAACCCATTTTGGAGAAACAGCAGACATAAAAAATGGTTCAGAAATGCCTCTAACTCTCCCATCTCCAGAAAAATAACCCAAAGCAGTTTGTGGTGCTCTGACAAGACACAGGGCACCAAAGGAAGATGTAACAGTTCAATAAATTAATTAGATGGTACCTTCTATGTGTACCTTCTTACTGTGTAATGCTTAAAGATTGGCTTTTTTTTTTTTTAACTGTTGCTAAACGATGAGAATGCATAGTGAGCATCGAAAACAAGCTCTTCTGGTAACCTGAAGGTCAAACAGTCTTGGAGCCTACACAGAAAAACCATACATAGGAAAACAACCTCTGTTTCTTGCAAATATGTCCTAGATCCATCCATTCTCAACTAAGTGTTCCTAAGGGAAGATGAATCTCTAAATAATACTAGGTTGAGAAATTATCTAACAATACAGCCAACATGCACCACAGGATAAATGTGCATTCAGATAAACACTCAAAAGAAAATCAAAAGGCTAAACAAAAGAGAAATAGTGTGTTGGAAGGAACACATGAAGAAGGGTACACAGAACTAGAAAGGAAAGCCTAAGGTCTAAGAAATGGCAGTGATGGTGTAGGATAAAGAACAGTACTGAAAAGTTAGTTCTGCTGATTTTGGTAAATGATCAGCTAGGTCTCTCGAAACTTTATAACTCAAAGGAAATCAAAACCCTGGTGGGATATTTATGTTGTTGTCTATAGATTATGAATGCCATTATGCTGACAGACGGCTTTACAACATCAGCGTTGTAAATTAAGAACCCTGGGGAAGTGTATATCTGGCATATGATAAGTTGTGGGCTTGCACCTAGAATCCAGTTTGCAGTTACATGATTATGTGATCCCATCTGCCCACACAGCCACAACTCCCATCTTCTATCTTTTCTCCTGGCCTTGACAAATACAATTTTGCCAGCTACGCAAAACTCTGCTGACCAGAATAATTTCCCTAGCCAATCATTTCGATATGACACTCTACTCAATTTTATGTCTCTGATCCTGATTTTGCTGACACAGATTGCCTGCCTTGGCTTTTAGAAGTCTTCCCTGGCTATTACACACTACCTCTTTTTTTTTTTTTTTTTCATTTTGCTGAAATGTCAACTTCCACTTACAATACCCATTTCCTCCAGCCCTCTGTCATTACTAAATGCCTTCAACCTGTCTTCAAGTTAGTCCTTCTATTAAGGGATGTTGCCTATAAACATCTGAAAACTTTATCTCATTATCTACTTTCAAAACCTTACTAGTAGTGATTTTAGAACCTGCCAAACTAGGGTACAGAAAACAATAATTTTTGTAGCCATGCGCTCCCTTTTAAATCTTTCTACCAGTCTCCAACTTGTTGATTTAATCTGCAATGTCTCTTTGGCAGGTAATGTTAGTTTAGAGATCACAGAATCATACAAAGACAGCTCTGAAAGTAATGCCTCCTGTTTTATTACACTGGCTCACGATGTCAGAGGCAGATATTGGTGGTATGGCAGCAAAGGCTGAACCTTCCCACCAATATCTCATCATATTTTGTTGCTGTGCAATACATGGCAGCAGAGGACCAGTCTGACAAAATGGCATCTGACATGGAAGTGCGAATGAAGCAAAGGTGTGTCACTGAATTCCTCCATGTGGAAAAAACTCTACCCATTGACATTCACTGACATTTGATGAGCATCTACGGAGACCAAACAGTGGATGCGAGAACAGTGAGACTGTGGGTGGTGCATTTCAGCAGTGAAGACAGTGACAGTAGGTCACCTCTGCTGGTGCAGATTTTTAAGAGTGTGACGTGCAGATTTTTGCTCATCAGTAACAAAAATGCAAAGCTATTGGCAGTGCCTGTGTTGAAAAAGAATGTTTTGCAGCTGAGAATTTGCTCTATCAATCAAATACTGTTACTGTGCTCTTTGTATTGATCGTAGTTTCCATGGAAAAAATAGGAAGCATTACTTTCAGAGCAATCTGCTTAGAAGGACATGACTTGGAAGACACTTTTAAAGACTGCCCAGTTCTGACCCCCTGCCGTGGGCAGGGCTGCCACCCACCAGCTCAGGCTGCCCGGGGCCCCATCCAACCTGGCCTTGAACCTCCAGGGATGGGGCACCCACAGCTTCTCTGCGCAGCCTGTGCCAGTGCCTCATGATCCTCTGAGTAAAGAATTTCTTCCTAACATTTAATCTAAATCCCCCTTCTTTTAAACCAAGGGCTTCCTTGAAGTCTTTTCTCCTTACCACTATCAGATTACTTTAAAAGTCACTCTCTCTCCTGTTTATGAGCTCCCTTTAAGTACAGGAAAGCCACAGTGAGGTCTCCCTAGAGCTTGCTCTAACCTAGGCTAAACAAAATCACCATAGTTCACAGGAAAGGTGCTCCAGCCCTCTGGTAATTTTTGTGGCTCTCCTCTGGAACTGCTCCAACAGCTCCACGTTTCTTGTGCTGGGGGCCCCAGGCCTGGATGCAGTATTCCAGGTGGGGCCTCAGGAGGGCAGAGCAGAGTGGAGCAATCACCTCCTTCACCCTGCTGGTGAGCCCTTTTAAAATCAGCCCAGGATACTGTTGGTGATCTGGCTGCAAGTACACACTGCTGGCTCATGTCCAGATTTTTATTCATCAGAGCCCTTAAGTCCTTGCCTGCAGGGCTGCTCTGTATAAGTCCTTCCCCAGACAGTATATGTACCTGGGATTGCCCTTGCTCCTGTCTTTGTTGAATCTCATTAGGTTCCCTTGGGCCCATTTTTCAAGTCTTTCCAGTTCCTTCTGTATGGTATCCCTTCCTTCTGTTGTGTCAACTGCACCACTGCATCAACTGCAACTGTTGTGTCAGCTTGGTGTCATTAGCGAACTTGCTGAGAGCACACTCAATTCCACTGTCAGTGTCACTGATAATCATGTTGCAGAGCACTGGTCACAAGATAGACCCCTGGGGTTCACCACTTGCCACCGGCCTCCATCTGGACATAGAGCCGTTGACCACAATCCTCTGGTTTTACCATCCTACCAATTCTTTATCCACCAAACAGTCCAGGCTTCAAATCTGTATCTCTCCAATTTAGGGATAAAAATGTGGTGGGAGACCATTTCAAAGGCCTTGCACAAGTCCATGTAGATGACATCAGTTGCCCTTCCTTCATCCAACAATGACATCACTCCATCATAGAAGGCCACCTCATTGATGAGGTACAATCTGCACTGGGTGAAAACATGCTAGCTGTCACAGATAACCTCCTCATTTTGCATGTGCCTTAGCATATCTTCCAGAAGGATCTGCTCCATGATCTCCCCAAGCACAGACATGATATTCACCAGCTAGTAGTTTCTAGACCTGTAGTCTCCCAGATCTTCCTTTCTCCTTTTCTTAAAATGAGAGTGATGTTTCCCCTTTTCCAGTAACCAGGCAGATCACATGACAGCCACAACTTTTTGAATGTGATGGAGAGTGGCTTGGCAACCACATCAGCCAGATCCTTCATGACCCTGGCATGCACATCACTGGGCCCCATACACATGTACACATTCGGTCTCTTCAGATGATCTCAAACTTACTCTTTGCTTACTCTGGTAGGAATTTTGCATGCCCAATCCCCACCTAGAGATTCAAGGACAGATACTGTTGTGTTTGTTAATATGTATTGCTTAGAGCTTGAGACAGTAAAGTTCAGGACTACAGCTACTACATAATGAAGCTACATAAAAAATGAGCAAAACACGACAGTAAAAAAAATTAACATTTCTGGAGTCTTTGAAAACCTAAGCCCATGGTTCCTTTAATATCCAACAAAATATAATGATCTGTAACTTACAAAGAAATATATGAATATCAGTTACCATCAGTTACTAGTCGATGCAAGATACAAAGCTTACAGTAAGAAAATGCTCAAAATTTACAAAATCAGATGCCTGTAAACATCTGGGAAAATACAAGTAGAAATTCCCCCTCTAGTGGATTTCGGGAAGAATTGCAGAGTTATAATAAAGCAAGCAGGGTATCTAAAGGGCCTTTTTAAATTATTTGTTACTCAGCTTTTTAATAAAATTATTTAACATATACCTTAATGCAGTACTTCTGAGACATGCACAAGTACTACAGCCTGACTAGTCCAGCTTCTATACAGAATAAAAAACTTCAATAAGCAGCTTAAAAAATAACAACAACAACAAAATATCACAGTGTACAAAGGGGTAACACAAAAGCAAAGAAAGAATGTAAGGAAATAAATTTTCACCATGTAGAATAGTGATTAGTACACAGCAGTGACAAGATTATGAGCACTATGATATATGAAATACTTATGAGTATTTCAAGAAAAATAATAAAGTATATTCACAGATGTTCTAAAGATACCATCCACTCAATAGGAAGGGAAATTTTCTTGTTAGAAATCTAAGATGACAGTATTATAGATTCATCTGCTGGCTGATCAAAACCAGATATTAGTCACTTGCAATGGAATAGGACAAGATTTTGGTCATCTGGACAGAAATAATAAAGAATTTTTCAAGGGGAAAACAAGCAGGTGCTTTCTGTTGAAAATGAACACTGAGCATTAGAGGACTGGTAAGAAAAGAAAAAGGGGAGGGGAAGGGAGGGGAGAC
>NC_034438.1:19631748-19639211 GCF_002078875.1 Numida meleagris
CCTGCTTGCAGGACGCCCGCCATTGCAATTGCGAATAAAATCTGCTTTTATCAGAGATACCGTCCTGATCAATTATTTGGATATTTCCAACAGCATTCAGTAACTGAGCCCAGGAGGGAGAAGCACCAACAACGGGAGACTGAAACCTGTCCCTGACACTTGATAAGATTATTATTACGGAGAGCAAAAAGCTTCTGTTTTCCTTTCTGCTGCTTCGCAGACCTCATAAGGCCCAGCTCAGATTTCTGCATAGTTAATTTGTCAGTTTATAAATTACCACATTATGTTAACGCTGAATGCTTCAAAACACAAATATATGCACAGAGGACTTGAATATTTGAAGTGTTTTAGTACTATAGGGAAATAATTTTGTTGTCAAGCTGTGGCAGATATAGAAGTGCTAGGGGATACATGACCATTTTATCAGGACGGTGTTGATGATGGCCTATGAACATCCAAGAGGGAAAATCATCTTTTATCACTATTGTGTACCGTGCAGGTCCAGATGGAGGATAAAACATGCATGAGTTGCCCGCAGCTCTGAAAATAATTATACTCATTTGCCAGAAATGTAGAAAGTGCATCCAACCACGTTACCACCCATCATTGTGACACTCCGTTTGCATACTGATGAAGTTTAAAGCCAGAGACAATGATGTTGGTATCAATAGCAGAGGGGGCTGGGAATCACCAGCGCTATAGGATTAATAGCGCTATCATTTCATATTATGCAGCGTTTCACTTATGCTGCATATCAGAAAACTCCTGGTGCTGATGCTCACCTTGCTGTGTAGAAGACTGGCTTGGTTTAAGGCCCTAGACATTGCCGGAGGTCCCTGGGAGGAGGGAGTGGAGGCTTCATATCCACTCCCTGCGAAGGGCTTCCCAGCAATTATGTGTGATGCGGTATGAATGTATACGCAGATCTGTGTGTGCATGTCAGGCAGGGGAGGCACACATCCACACACACACACAGTTGCTCTCTTCTTCTCTAGAAGACTGCACAGGAATAAGAGAGAGGATAATATGCACATGCTAAGCTGTGGTGCTGCTGCAGAGTAATTGATGAATGGGTTTTTAAAGTGTAGAATGAGAATGAATACAAGTAGGACCCAGGAGAATAATTCTTTATATTGCAATCAGTACTGCTTATATGTAGTTCGTTTAACAGTAGGAATCAGCAATAAAGAACACAGACTTTGTTATTTAATCCTTACCAAGTGAAAAAGAAAATGATTTTGCAATACTTCATCCATGATCAGATTTATTATTATAAATTGAAATATTCTGAGACATTAATCTGCTTTAAATAACAATCAAGAAAGATAGCCAACTGATACTATCTTAAAATGAAGCAGTTTCCACAATATCTTTAAATAATTCCAGTTATATATATGTATGTAGACACTATGATGTATGGATAATATGCATAGCTGCCATTTTGACTATTCTAGTACTCTTTGCATTCTTTAAAATATTCATGGTAAAGTACTGTTTCAATATGCTCTTGCATATGTGCACTTTATCGTATTTCTAGTTAGACTGTGGCTTCTAAAATAAAATAAAATAGACCCTGAAACAGTTATATTATTCCTTGATTTATAGAGGATCTTTTCCTATTCCAGTGAAGAACCTTAGGAAAAGCTGCAAATATGCTTGCAAATAGTAAGAGAAGAATGTAAATATAGCACCTTGCTTATCTAGAAAATGCATCCCTTACATTTTATCCTGGCTACTCTATAGTATACTACAGGCTGGAGAGCATATATTGTAAAAGTGAGTAAAGCTGTTATGTTTTATAAAAATATAGTTTAGGCTTCCAAATTTATTTTTGTTCTGGTAAAACTTGTAGGTAATCGCTGTGATGACACAAGGACCTGAGATGATCTCTGATGTAATTTCATAGATCACTTTTGTGACACTAGCAATGAATCAGGCCCATGTGTTTTGATAGAACCTCAACAGTTTGATACTTCATGCTTTCAAGGCTTTAAAAAAGTGCCTTTGGAAGAAAAATGGATGATGGAGTAATGAGAGTCTGTATGCCCAGTTCTGCGGCAGATTGATCTGCATCTGAATATAGTGCTATGCAAAATGAATTCTTGTCTTGTGTAAACAAAAAAGAGCAGAGGATCAATGGACTTTGCTTCCAGGCCAGCAAAAATCAACGATGATAATTTAAATGGAGGAAAATCTCAGAACTGAGGTGCACCAAGGTTTGATCTGAGACCTATATGGTAAAATCGAGGGCCAAAAGATTTTTAGAAATACTTGATTGAAATAAGAAAAGTATAATGCAATTAAAGCTTTCTCATAAAGCTTTTCTGCCAGAAAACACAAGAAATGTGAAGGGATTATTTCAGAGCTAATTTGACAATGTATTCCAGTATCTAAGTTAAAAGCAAATGCAGAAACAAAAAAAGAAAAAACAACAACAAAAAAAAACAACACCAAATCCACAAACCTTTTACAAGAAGTGAGTTTAAACACCCCTAACATGAACTGCATGCAGTGTTTGCACAGCCATCATTAGAGAGACACCCAGATGAGTAACTATGCATAAGGGTAAGATGTCCTTGAGGCCAGTTTTCAGAATGGGACTTGCTGAAGCAGGGAGGATGCTCAGTTCTCCTTGCTGGAGGCTTCCTGCTTGTCTTAGGATCGGCTGTGAAGTGAGCTTGCCAGCTGTTGGCTTTAAACTTTTCTTTGGAAAAGCTATTGTGGAGTGGGTGCAAGGTCCAGCTCAGCTGCTTCTAGTCTCACTGGGGTATTTCCCTGTGGGAAGCAGTACCTCCAGGAGGCTCTGATTGCACCAGTGGGACCAGCTCCTGCATCATGTGCTGGGCCAAATGTAGCAGAAGGCTGTAGATGCTTTGATTCTGTCCAGCCACTGAACAATACCTGCCACTGTCTGTAACATGAACCTAAGAAAAGCTCCCGAGTAGCCGAAAAAGGCAGTTAAAAGCGAAGAGAAGTTGCTACCCGTGGCAAAAATGACTGGAGGTGATTTAAACAAGACTATTCCCTGTCTCTGTGGCTGCAGCCACCAAGAAGGCGACAGATGACCAGAAAGCAGCTTTGTTTCTGGCAGTCAGTGATTCTCATACTCTTGGTGTTCGTGATAGTTTCCAGTTAGCTCATGCAGAGAGGGATAACTATGAAACTATCATAGATGATTTTGAGGAATGACATATTCTGTATAAATATACTGGCTTTCATATATTTCCTCAGTATATGGTTCATAGCCTTTTAAATGGGAAGAACAGAAGAAAAGGGCGGTCATCTGAATAGTCAGACTCTGAGAAGGCAGTCGCACTGTCAAGCTGGAGGGGTTAGCCATGTCCTAATAAGGGATGAGGCTCCTGTGCCAGGCACTCTGAGGAACAACTGGAAGACCCAGAAATAACTTTTGACCAAACAGTTTGAATTTGCCAAGCAAACGTATTCCCCTGCCTCAGGATGAAGCTGAGGGAAAACAGAGTGCAGAGAAAGCAGAGGGATCCAAAAGTGCACAAAAAAAAACAAGTGGGAGAAAGAGTCCCAAGGGTTAAGGCTGGAATGCGTGGAAAAAAAAAGCTAGTTTTGAGCTGAATACACTATGGTAAACTATAGGAGCCACGACAATGACCAGTGTTTAAATATGGAGACATTACAATGGTTTATACAGCTTCAGAAATCTCCCAAGGATTTGCATAGCACGCTGCTGAGATAAAACGAATGACAAGAGAGCAATTAGCTCACAGAAGGGCTTCTGCAAACTACTGGCCAGCATCACAGCTCGGTGAGAATGGACAGTTAAATCACACAAGCCATACAGAAGTGCTGGCAGGGAGGAGGCATCCACCAGCCTTCTGCTCAGAGGCAGCAGCACCGGGGTCAGCCATGGCCTTGTGCACTCAAGGGTAGAAAATCTCCAGGGATCCATGAGTAGCTGTCAACAGCTTGACTCAGGCCTACGCTGCTTCCTTTTCAGATTGATCTCAAATTGATCATTCAGAAATAAATAGAGAGAAACATGTGCCCATAGTATTAGAAACTGTGATGTGAGCACAGCAGGAAAAAAAAAAAAAAAAGCAGAGGTGACTAATAAAACTGAAGACTTAAAGGGTATTCTTTGGTTTTGAACAGGAATATCAAAGAGGCATGAAGAAAAACCTTAATAAGAGTTTGCAACACTGACATTGAAATTGTGTCTCCACTCTGAGTTGAAGTTTGTTGTTCACAGATGCTTCTGAAGAGCATGATGCTTTCACCCCCATATCTCTGTCTTATCTGAGGAGTTTTAACATATATGCCACAGGTATAAACAAAGAAATTAGAAAGCAGTATACTTAAAAAGACAAGGATACTTAGTCCTCTCATGTGAAAAGTTTCAGAACTTTGTTTCTGAGAGGCCAGTGTCAATGGAGAGTGGTCATATAGCATTCATCGTGATGACCAAAATAAGATTAGAAGATGCTATTGAAGACTGAAGGGATTTCATCTTCTCTGAAGGTTTGTGATTTGCTGTATGAATGCAGTCCTGCCTATTGCAGAAGCACTTGGTAGAGCATTTGACAATAGCCGCAGGAAAAATTCTAGGGAGAGATTTCATATATGTATCAATTGGTGCAAAAAAAATCTCAAATGAAATATGAGTCTCTGTGAATCTTTGACTGCCAGAGATACAGATAGAAATGAGACAAAATTGGTCGCGTTACAAGAAAAGCAGAGTTGCTGTAGATGTGTTTACGTCTCTTGGAAAAAGCTAAATAACACAGGCTTGTCACAGATTGTTGTTTCCACCATAAAAGGCAACATAACTAAAGATGTGATCATGCATATCACAGCTATTATTACTAGACATAGAAACAATGACAATATGATCTCTGACAAAGGCTGCTTTAGTTTGTGGGGGAAGATTTTCAAGTAAAAAAGGCCTTGTTTAGACCATGTAATCACTGGTTAGCTTTAGGTTGGTTTGGTGGAAAATAGTACCAAAATGCTAAACTTATATATGCTTGTCATGATTATCGCTTCTCTTATAGAAAATTATCAAAGAAGTATGAGTTGTTCCATACTGCTATTTTAGTTTAAAAAACAAAAACAAAACAAAACAAAAAACTGTAGCAATACCAAGCCCCACATCTCTATATGGAAGTACATTCTAGCTCTGGTTCCTGTAACTAAGCCAAGAGATCATGTTTTGTAATAACTCACTTTTTCCAGCTCAGAAATATGAGTGGAACCCTGCAAAACCTAAATGCAAGATAACTGGAGAAACAAACAAACAAATCTATTCATTTGAAAAAAATGAAAAAAAAACACGTGTATAATGAAATGACATAAGAAGTCATATGTCAGAGCATCAGCTTGCTTTTTGAGGAGCAAATTACTACAGTCTCCCAGTATGAAGAAAACATACACATGAAGTGTAATGTAATTTCCAGTTATTAGCAAATATGTTAAATACATACCTGTGTTGCAATTTACTCATTCCTAGAAACAATGGGAAAAGTGTTTAGGTTTGAAGATGACTAGAACAAGTGAAATATCTTTATGTGGGATTGTGGAAGTGGGGTTCTTTTTATCTACCTTCCTCAAGAATGGCGGTGATGTTGGTAATAATGAGGATGTGAGGAATTAGTATATAGCATTTTTTGTAATTCTAATTTTGGGTAAATCAATTATTACACAATCAATATGCAGAAACCTTTGGATTATTGTTTTATAGATTTTTTTTTCTGTACACACACATTGAATGATAAACAAATCAAGAAACCATTGTGGAGAAAATCTGTAAGAGACTACAAACTATATAATGTCCAGACTTTCATTCAAATTTTGCTCTCAGTTCAATGCATGCAGATGAACTGTTCACTTGGAAAGTGTTCACCCAAGTAGAGCACACAATAAGAAAATGAGACACAGATTTTAAAGCAATGCCTGTGTCAGCCCAATTTACTTCAAGAAATCTTGAAGCAGGGCTACACACAAACAAAAAGTCCACCAGTGCAAACCTTATTAATCTCAGCATCTTGATCATTCATTTCAAACATTTACAAACAGTTTTCAAATATCATTCAAGTGTCCAAAGACCCAGGCACAGAGCAGTCAGAATGAAACCCCATCTGACGCCTGGCAGCTGCCACCCCCACCAGCGCTTGCCTGAGTCACAGCCATGTATCTGGGGACTTGCATCTGCCCATGACTCTGGTGGAGAGAAGTACCCAGGGAGTAATTTCAGCTGACACAAATCAATATCACTGGCAGGCATCGGTATATCTTGTAGCAATCCTTTCCCTGGATGAGACGTAAATAATACCGGCTGCTTCTACACTGACAGATCAGCCTGCACTCAGACTCTGTAAAGTGTCTTAAAAAACCTTCTGTCCACACCTCCAAGCTCCTGGTTTAATTTCAGAGCTCAAGTTCTGGCTTTATGAGCACACGGAGTAAAGGCCAAAGAGCAGACGCCTTAGCGATCTATATTGTGCCTGAAGGTCTAAGAAGTATTCAGGACTTGGGTCTTGCACAAGAGTATCTCCTAAACACACATAAAAGCCTACCCTGGAAACTAGACTTGTTTACTGGCTTCACCAGGTTCATTTGATTTGCTACCTTACCCAAGCTTACTGATAAACCAGAACTACAGACAAAAATGAAGCTCTCTTTGTTCTGCTTAACTCTAGCTTCTCTTCAGAGACGTGCTTTCTTCCCATTGCTTATTTAAAGCAGAGCCTAACAGCGCAAGGAGTTGCGTAACAACTTTGACGGCAAACAGCAGCTCTTTGTGAAGAGCCCTTCCTGTAGAATCTGCCTAGGCATGGTATGCTTTACAGTGTCTCTGAGCTATAGTATGATAAACATTAAGAAAATGGAAGTTGAGTGGAAGGATACTTTAATGTCTGTGACACCATTGTTAGTTCTAGAGAAATCTCTTGGCAAGTGGTTGGACTTAACATGGAAAGAACCATTTGGCCTGGACACAAATTTAGAATATCTGAAAATGATAAAAATACCCTCATATATATCATATATGCACAAGGACATGTCTGGTATCTCTGCCATGAAATAAAACCCTAGAGATTAACTTACCAAAGAGGTATTTCTTAAAAAAAGTCTTCAAAAAGCAGGGCCTTTGAAACTCTACCTCTCATATCTATGCTACCCCTTCAAAATCCTCACCTTGCCCTGGCCAGCAAGCAGTGTATAAAGAATTTTGGAAAGGTGTATAAAGTTACATATTCCTGAGTACACTGTAAAAAGGCTGAGCTGGAACTGGGAAATCTTTGTCATCTAGAGAATTATGGAAAAGCTGACAAAACTGCAAGTCTGTATTTTTTGGTTGTGGTGTGTCACGGTATTATCTAAGGGTCTGCGTCCGTGACAAGGGGAACAGGCCCGAAAGAAAAAAAACGAGAAAAAAGAGGAAGGAAAGGAAAAAAAAATTGCCGGCGGTAAGGGCCAACCCCCGGGCAGTC
>NC_034438.1:19645447-19699294 GCF_002078875.1 Numida meleagris
AAGAGGGAAAAAGAAAAAAAAAAAAACAGCTGCACCAATCTGAGGAGGAACAACCAACTTTACTAAATATATCAAAATGAGGCTAGTAGAATTATATTAGAGAGTTTACAGGCTGAAAATCTTACACAGTAAACTGCAGGAGGACCACGTGCTTTCTCCGCCGGGCAGGAAGGAACAGACCCCGCGTCTCCCACGTGGCTTCACCACCCCCACCCCTAACGCAGAGACCCCTGGGGAGTGCACCTCCTCCCCTCCCCCTCAGAGGGCCACACCAAAAAAGGTAGTTTGCAGTAATCAGGGAATTAACTCTTTAACTGCCCGTACCTTACATGATGTAATGATGTGGAATACCGACAACAAAAAATCACAAAACCATAACATGGTTGGTTGGTTCTTTTTTTCCTAGTGCTCAGCAGAAATGAGTTGGAGCAAAGAAAAGGCTCTAGGAATTGCCTCGTGAAGTACCAAGGCAAAGCTGTGCCACAGGGTGACAGGACTGCTGGGCTGATCCCAAGAAGGTCCATCATTCACATCACATGTGATTGCTTTAGGACATGTTATTGAGTCCACATTGGAAAAATTATCTTGCTGTTGTTTTCCTTCAACCTTGCTTTTATAAGGTTGGGGTGTTTGGAGCTGTTTGCTTTACTTCTAGCTAGAGAATTATGCATGACTAATTTTAAACTGGTTAACTGTGCCCAGGTTGCTGAGCTTGGTGTTTTGTTGTAGATCCCTCCCTCTCCCTCTTTTCCTCTTTCCCTCTTTCTCTCTTTCTCTCTTTCTTTTTTCCCCTCTTTCTCTTTCCCTCTCTCCCTTTCCTTTTCTTTCAGTATGTGGACAGTTAGTATAAAAATACTGTAATGTCACATATCCCTAGTTCTGTGCTATTTGCTTTTCAAGTTGTGGCTGGTGGATCAAGATGCATTTGATCCATGTTGTTTCAGTTTAATGCTTTTGGTCTTTTACTTGCAAATTGGGATTTTCCTTGATTTTGTTTTCCTCAAAATACAACAATAAAAAAAATATACCTATCATGTCCCCTTTCCTCCTGCCTCTCCATTGTGAGAGTTTCTTCACTTGGCTTAAATTTGCCCAGAAGAAAATGAGAGCCTGATCCAGAATATTTACAGTCCCATAGCCTGTTTTCTTTATCTCCCAAACACAGAGACTGTATTGGCCATTTTTTTTATCCATATCTTTCTTTTTACTTTTCTTTTAAGTCTTGTCCTCTTAGGTTGATTTGCTTTCTGTTGTTGATAAACGTTTTATCTATTGTTGATCTTGTCCTTTCCTGTCTCCGATGCTTTTTTCCTTTAGCAGATCATATCTGCAATTTGGTTTTACTGCCTAGCCCACCATTCATGCTGGAGGTATTGATCCAAGGACTGTGGAGAAATGGGCTGTGGAGAAATGCCTAGCTCAGAGGTGAGGAGGCATTGCTGAACGCTGCAAAAGTACATAAAAAGGCATTCTTATATCCAGGAAAGCAGAATGTATAACCAGATACAGATGGTGGGTGAGGACTGACAGGTCAGGAACCGCTACCCAGGGCATCTCCAGGCTTGATGAGAACAAGAAATTGTGGGTCATCATGGCACCAGCTGCCTACCCATCACACCTGGCTGGCCAGCAGCCAGACACTGAGGGTAATACCTTCAGCAAGTACAAGTCACAGTGACAGAGGGGTGGGAGGAGATATTCTGGGAGAAAAAGGGTTATTTAATGGGAGTTAGGGCCAGACTGGCTGTTCACTTTACAGTAAAAAAAGTTTATAATACAGAATAATTTCAACAGGCAGAGGCAAGGTCAATCCCCACTGCTTTTGTAGAGGAAAGAGGGAAGGTCTCATGGAGGAACGTCAGGCGGTGGATGCACACGAAGTGCCCCTGCAAGATATTACCTTGACTGTATCAAATGTGCCAGAAGAAACCTCAGTGGCATCTCTGCAGTCTGCATTGCAGTTGGGATTGCAGTGGGACCTGAATGAACTGGATTTTCTAGGGAGTTGGCTGGCTAAAACAAAACACATGCCAACTTTAGGAGCATGCATTCATGATCACTCAAAAGCTCTGACTGTAAGTGTTCTAGAAAGGCCTGGGTTTTTATAACTGAAAGAGGTAATTGAAAAGGGGTAAAACAGCGATCGTTTAGCTGGAGGAAAATAACAGCACTGGTGCTCTCTGCATCCTCCAGGGAGAAAAAGGGATATTCAGCTAAAGGTGGAAATGTGACAAAGGAAACTTCTGAAGAAAATGCTTTTAAAGGAACCAGTATTTTGGAAGACATGAATAATTTCCATGGATATCAGTTATGCAAAATAATGGCAGCATATACCTTGGAAGGGACATTTAATCCAATAGAAAAGTGCTTTTAATGACACCTTTATAGAGATCATCATATCTCAGAATCACAGAATTCTAGGGGCTGGAAGGGGCCTGCAGAGATCATTGAGTCCAACCCCCCTGCAAAGCAGGCTCCCTCCAGCAGGCTGCACAGGTAGGCGTCCAGGCAGGTCTTGAATATCTCCAGAGAAGATTCCACAGCCTCCCTGGGCAGCCTGTTCCAGTGCTCCGTCGCCCTCACTGGGAAGAAGTTCTTACGCACATTTGTGTGGAACTGCCTATGCTTCCATTTGCGGCCAAAAACAAGATTCTGCTTGATCGAGCACAGCAGCCCTGGGTTTCCAGGATTGCAGATCTTTCTTAGTTTTGTTACAAGCTCTTGGTCTTGTTGCTTTCTATATCACATTAAGTTTCCATAATCTACAAATACCTTACATGGAGAATTTTTATCATCCCTGTATGCAAAAAAAAACCTGAAAGCTTTCCCCCTCCCTTCAAAAAAAACCACCCTGACACTAAAACCAAGTGCATAATTTTAACACAAAATTGTTTAAGTCCGTTTACAGTGACTAAGGAGCTCTTATAGAGCTGGATGATGACATCAGTAATGAAGAGTTCGCCTGTGTTTTAAATGCACAGCTTCATTTTAGAACACCTTAGATGACTGGAGATCAACATTTACAAAAAAACCCTTAGATTGCCATTTTGAAATTACACCCATTAGTAGGCCTGAGCAATTATACCATTTTTAAAGACCAAGAAGTCTCCCAAATTTACATTTGTAGATATAGTATATCACGTTGGTTTGAATATAATAATCTTCTCTCAACAGCATATATAGATACACACTTTCGACATTCATTTGTGAAGCTGTCTTTGATATGTATTCATTGAAGCTAATTATAGAGGTCTTACACTTCTCTTCATTTAATGCTATAAAATTAATGGCCCTTCATTTTTACCTCCAATGCAAACGATGGTGTCATCTACAACTGCATGCGGCTCATTTTCTCATATGCTGAACATGATTAGTTTTGCTTAAACAGAACTAGAACACATAATTCTCTAAGTTTAGGCAAGAGCAATGTCTCCTGGGATTATTTTGAAGGTTTTGTTATGATGTAGTGTGCTTAACAAAGAGGATTTGAGAAAGAAATCTGAAGAAAGAAACGCTGAAGAAAGGTTAGACAAGTGAGCTCTAGAGGTTGTGGCCTGAGGAGAGCACAGACAAAAACAACAATGGCAACTCATAAATCTCCAGTATTTTCATGTGAGATTAGCCAGATATTATGACAAACACTTGGAAGAACAGAGGGATATAGCTGTTTCTGAAATAATATACCATGCAATTTGAAAATGCTTCTGTAGAGCTCCATCCAGCTCCAACAGAAGCAAATGTTTTTAATGATTTTAATGGGACTTAGTTAAAGCCTGTAACCATCTTTCTTTTTTCCTTTTCCTTTTTCTTCCTTCTGTTTTTTTTTCAAACCAGTATTCTATATTTGCCTAAGAGATCATTTCTCAGAAACCAGACAGGCATTATCTAATTTTCTAGAAGTTAAAAATCTAAGCTTAAAGCAGAGACATGCGTGCTCACAGCATATATTCATTTTCCTTCATTTTGGTTGTCACTCAGCTGCTTATGCGTGAGGGTGGCATAGCAGATGTCTACCATTCAAGAAAGAAAAACAGACATAATTTTTAGGGTGTGTTTCTGGCTGTCAGATCTTCTGCTTGCAAACACAACAGACAAATGCTGCAGTCATAAAAATAATTTGTAATTGAATGATTTTAAGATATATTCTCTGTAGGAATAAACTTAGTGTAACTATCCACCTCCTTTTGTTAGGAGATATATTGATTGAAGGGGTGTTGCCCAGGGGAATCCAAAGCAAAGGAAAGTAGATTTAAAATAATAGCAAAGATAGAATGCATATTTTAAATAGCTGCATTCAGGTGTTGTGATTCCAGGGTTACCAACATGATACTCGCTGACCTCAGAGCATAGCTAGCTTGGGATCTGTACAATCTACCTAGTGACATTTCTAGTAAAAATAGTGAAAATATTAATAGTGAAATAGTGAAAAATAGTGAAATTTTAGGCCCTTGGCCTCAGTGGCAGGGAGTAAGAACTGCCCTTGTGGCATAATTTCCTAAACTCTACAAAGTCAGAGAGCAAAGCAGACATTGTTTAACTCTGCAGAGTAAGTAGGGACTTGGGCTCTTCTCCGCTGGCTCTTCAGGGGACCCTGTCTTCACCATTAGATAGCTCAGGCTCCAGAGATAATTTACCTACCTTATTAACTGCATGTGTTTTCTGTCTGTTGAGACTCATAGGAAACATAAAGTCTTCCCAGCATTTGGAGGCTGCCTCTGCTTTTCCTTCATGGGTGGAATACCTTAACTACCAAGTCATCAGGCAGCCTGGGTGATGCCCTCCATGTCCTACAGCCAGGAGATATGGCAGGAGCACAAGTCTTAGGTGAGCAGGAGGGTACCAGATGTCAGGGCAGCAACTGACACACTCAACTGGAAGAAGAGAGCTGGGAGTTGGTAAAGGAATAAAACCTACATTAGTCTCTTATTGAGATTTCACTGACCTACTTCTGTCTATCTCAATAGGGGCATGAAAATGTGAATAAAATATTTTGGAGAAGTAAGATGACTTTCTGCCATGCTAATAGCTAATAGATTAAATAGCTACTGTCAACAGTGATTTCACTGAGGTAAAAATACAATGAGGCAAACCAGGAATGCAAAATAGTTTGTGACCAGCCTCGGAGACTGCCAGCTACCTTAGCAAGATTTGTGTTCAGCTATTATCCTCAGAAAACCACTGCAATTTCTTAATTTGGAATGAAAGAAAAGGGTTTTGGTTGTACTCAATGGAAGAGTCTAAGCAATTACCAGAAAAATACAAGCACAGCAAGTTAACACAAACAGGTGTTTTTTGTAAGCAGTGCTAATCACAAAGCTTATTCTTTCCTTATTCAAGCAAGACAGGGGAGCTTGAGAGCAACCATTTAAAACATTATAAAATTAGAAAAACAGCAGTGCTTCTGAATTCCTTTTGGTTCCTTTAACAAACTAAAATGTTGAACACAAGTAGTTTTGGAGCAGGATACATTACTTTGCTAAAGATGGAGCAGTGGTTTCTGTTTGAAGAATTATTCAAGGAAAAGCGATTTTCTCTTCCTTATTACCTAGCATACATGTACCACAAATGTGTCTTGTTGCTGTCAAGAGTGATTCTGAGCCAAACCAAAGGCTATCTACATAGAAAAAAGCAGTGAAGGTCGTGAGGAAAAACTCCTACCACAGCTCTGTAGGTAGAAATGTTTGTTATGGAGCATAGGTATCAGAGTATCAGCCTTAAAGTCCAGAGGACAAACTCTGTGAGTAGAAGTGAGATGTCAAATGTCAGTCCTTCATGTAACCACACTGTCATGGTCCACAGACAGTTATATTCACTTTGCCTTTATCTTCAGGTAATGATTTCCACTCGCACCCAGTCATTGCAGAGACTACCTCAGTGTTCTTGACTGATATTGCTGGTGAGTGTGCAGGGAGCGTTTCTGCAAAATTGATGTTCACTCACACTTACATTGAATGCTAGACTTGAGGTCCAACATCTTCCCTGGACAGCTACAATTTTGGCATTTCCAGTGTTCTTTTATTACTTCAACACAGTACATTATATATACCATGCTGCTGCATGAACACTCTATTGACCTAACAGGTCTGCTTCTGTCTTAACCGAACACTGCGAAGTTCTTGTACCCCATCCCCAGCAGTATTTTTTTGATGGTTAGTTAAGAACATCTGCAGCAGCTGGTGACTTTTCATGATAGTTTGAGATGGACTCACCTACGATCCTTTCTGCTTTGGTATTCCATTCTGTTTTTTACAGCTCTTAGAATACGAACTTGTCATCACTCATTTTGCACCTCCACCAGCAGTAGGCAATGGAGTCACTTCACTCTAAATCTCTACCCCATGTTCCGTGAACAGTTTTAAATTGCCTTTTTGATATAATCGAGGGTACATTGTCAGGCATCAGTGTCAATTTTTGCATCCCAGCTGTATAGAAGTCTTCTTTGATATTAATCCTCTATCTGCTTTCTCAATTCCTGCCATCACATCTCTTAGAAACATTGCAGTTTTCATGCATTAGTCCCAGACTTCTCAAAACTGAGTTACTTCATTCTGACTAGTTCTTGTTTGTATAAATGACAGATTTCTTTTCTTACATTTCTCTTCCTGTTTCTTGCACATATTTTGATATACATATATACATCTACATATGTATAGAGCAATCCTGCTGGTAATTATTATATTCTGAGAGAAGAAATTTTATACAGCAAATGCACACGTAGAAGTCAGCTCTCAATGATTTATAAGTAAAAAACTGAACTAGACATCCATCAGAGCTGAGAGGAAATGCAAGACTAGATATCTATGTTGCAAGTGATTTTACTTATTAAAAAAAAAAAAAACAAATCTTGAATCTCAGCAGTTGTGTACTTCTGGGAAGATAAGATTCAGGTTTGCCCTTTACATAGCCCTCCACAATGCCACACCATGGGCAAGGAATGTATATGTTTTAAAATTACTTGTTTTTACTTTCTACCTTTGCATTCTCAGTCTGTGTGGTGTGTACTCTGGACATTAGGAAATCCTACTTTTCTGAAAGAGTGGTCAGGCACTGGAATGGGCTGCCCAGGGAGGTGGTTGAGTCACCGTCCCTGGAGATGTTCAAGAAACATCTAGATATAGTGTTGAGGGACATGGTTTAGTGGGGTTATTGGTGGTAGGTGGATGGTTGGACTGGATGATCTTGTAGGTCTTTTCCAACCTAGCTAATTCTATGATTCTATGATTCGACTCAGAGTGCTGTTTTTCACTTTAAGTTGCAGGTCTGAAAAACCAGAAAAACTAACAGTAAAATGAACTCTTAACTATTGAGGTCAGCTAGCTTCTTATATGAAGCTGAGAATTTTGCCTGTTTTTGGCTTTTTTTTTTTTTTTTCCCAGAGAATCATATATCTCTCCATGCTCACTTGGAAAGGCTGCAGCCTTTCAGTGAATTAAACAACAAATCTGTGCTTCATTTGAAGTATATAGTAAAACATGAATTCAGTAGAGCAGGACAGTGGTGGTGAAAACAGTTCTGCACCTCCACTACACTACTTACTGGACAAGGGAGTGTACCAGGCACTGTACAATGGCATTTGTCTTAGCCAGAAAGAGATTATATAAAAAAGGTGATCCTGAGAATGACATCCTGTGTAGGACAGCTTTAGGCCCAAAGCTCAGTGCCACAGGTCATTTTAGGATGCATTTTAGGATGCAAAGAAAGCAGTTGGGAATGCTTCCAGAAATCTTTGCAGAGCCTGGAACTAGAGAAGTAGAAAGAAACACAAAAGAAAAGGTGGCAGCGGGAGAGTGGGGGGGAAAAAGTTGTGAAGCCATTCCAGCTTAATTTTAAAATCAACTGGGAGCTGCCATTTTGCGCTGACATAGGCAATCCCATCTCTCTGATGTCTTTGTCCTTTCCTCTCCCTCGGGAACAGGCTCCAGTAAATCAACAGATTAGAGTCTCAGGTGATCCAGTTCTTACTTCTGTTATTATTTGACTATGGTTATACGGAAAAATTACAGATTTTGAATCCTCTGTGAGATTAGTAATGTTTCAGCAGTAACAGCAGGAAGGCGGTACCCTGAGTAAATCACCACTCAGCAGCCAATAAGGATGCACATGGCATCCTTTGGAAGAGGAAGATAGCCTGGAATATAGGGCAACATATGTCATTTCTGTATTGCACTGTCTTTGGAACTGGATCCATCCAACAACACAGATTATTTGATGTTACACTGATGTTTTTATTTCATCTAGTTCCTTAACAATTCCAGAGAAAGCTGTTATGTGAGAGAAGTAATCCCCAGTCTGTGGGTATTGGAAGTGGATACCCATGGCCATACTCTGAGAGCATCTCTAGCCACACTGTGCACCATGATGCTGCTCGCCAGGTGGCCATAGCAAAGCCCAGAAGAGTCACACTCAGGGTGGTGATGGCTTACACCTTTCATTTCCTTATTGAGAATTCAGTGGAGGATTTGGCTAAAGCAAGGGAGTTATGGCTGAAGTTTGTGTAATTGCTTTTGGTTTTCTTCCATTTTGAAGGTCAACATGTTGGAATATGGAATTAAAACTGTAATAAAACTGTGTCCAGTTCAGGGCTCTCCAGTACAAAAAAGACAGGGAGCACACAGAAGGAGTCCAGCAGAAGGCCACAAAGATGATTAAGGGCCTGGAGCATCTCCCTTATGAGGAAAGGCTGAGTAGCCTGGATCTGTTCAGCCTGGGGAAAAGAAGACTGAGAGGAGATCTGATAAATGTTTATGAACATCTAAAGGGAGGTGGAAGGCAAATGAATGATGCCAGGCTTTTCTCAGTGTTGTGTAGCGATAGGACAAGGAGTAATGGCCTAAAACTTGAACATAGAAAACTATACAAACATGCAGAAGAACTTTACGATAAGGGTAACAGCTCTGGAACAGGTTGCCCAGAGAGATTGTGGAGTCACCTTATGTGGAGATATTCAAGGCTTGCCTGGACACCTACCTGTGCGACCTATTGTAGGGAACCTGCTTTAGCAGGGGGGTTGAACTCAGTAATCTCTTGAGGACGCTTCTAACCCCTGCGATTCTGTGATTCTGTGAAAATCCCTACCAGCTCATGTGTTTGATATCCAAAGAACTCCGACCATGTACGGGCGGCAAGTGCCAGCTGCCCAATCTTGGACCAGTTTTATAGCCCATTGTTGAGTCTGTATCAGGGAGACCCCTGGGATCCTTTTGTTGCCTGTTAGATTTCCCAGTGATGCTAAGAGACCTGTCTGACCCCAGGCAATATCTTGTTGCTTGCACGGTCCCTGCATAGCAATGCAAATGGTGGGAAGGAGTGAGAAGCCTCTTCCAAGCTGGTCCCATGTACACATCTGCCCATATCTGCTAGCAGGAAAGATTTTGAGCAAATCTGCATTCATTTAGATAACTTTCAGTTGCAGTAACTTCTCATTCTACAGATATGCAATAGCTGAATACCAGGAAAAAGGAAATAAATAGAGAATTTAAGTGAAGTTAATTTCTGAGGTGTCTTTGGTATAAAATATGAGCATCTCCAGTATCATTTTAGTGGTCATAAATTCCCAGGAGGGGGGTGATACATGCTTGTCGCCCATTTACTACTTGCTGCTTGCCAGCTCATCAAAGATAATTGGAAAGGCAAATTGTTTTCAAAACTATCTATTGTAATGCAGATGTTCTGTCTTTTTTTTTTTTTTTTTTTTTTTTTTCCCTGAGAAAGCTGTAATGCTGACCTTAGTTCTCAGGTGCCTCCTGTGTACTTGAATGCTCACAGCTAACTCAGTGCTGGTCAAAAGGCATGACCAATAACCTGAATGTTACTGGACTATCTTACACAATCGAGCAAAATATTTAGAAGAATCACTTAATTGAGCACGTATAGGTAGATTGCATAACTAACTCTTTACAGGAAAACTTTTTAAAATTTATTTTCTAGACAGATTCTAACTCAGTAAAATGAAGATTTGGCTTTACTGAAACTGTTCACTTGAACATGGCACCAGAAATTACACCTTGAAAACTGAAAAGGTTGTATTTCTTTCCTACCTTGAAAAAAGAACCGTATGTTAAACATTAAAAAATATAATGTGTTTAGGAGGGTAACATATTCTTTATATTACACTGAAAAAGTTTTTAATATCTGTCTATCTTGCTCTGATCAATATTTTTCTCCTCTCTCTGGAAATATTTCAACCAAGATAATTTTATTTATTCATAGTACTTAATGTTAGAGTACTACCTGGCATACATCCTTAGCATTATTTCCTTGAGGAGAAGGGATTGCAGATTATTTGGCTAGGCTGGGTTTTATTGCTTCATACTGCAACCCAAAATAGTGGGTGCCTGCCAGTTTCTTCATGTATGTTGATTTGGGCCTGGTTACTGAGTGGAAGTCTTCCTAGAAAGGATCTCCCTTTTATTTTTTCCCTTAAGTATCTGTTTTAAGAATTTGATCATTTTGGTTTTTTTTCCTCCACTTTTAAATGTGCATCTTTCACAGTAAGAACAGTGGTATATATCTGTGTAATGTAAATACATCTATATTCAATGACTCCAACCTAAAGATATGCATATGCTCATTTTACTTGACTGTTCTTCTGGTCCTGAGCAGACCCTTACCTGTTCCAAGAGAAGAACTGTAGTTCCCCAGCTAGAAAACGAAACAGCACAGAGCTATTTTTTCGTCTGTATGGAGATCCAGTAAAGGAGGGGAGGCAGGGAAGCCTAGCCAATAGGCAAATCAAGCAGGCTGCTGCCTACAGGGGGACTCTGCAGCCTGGAGAAGAGGCAGGGAGGGAATGGGACCACCTAGCCATGCTGTTCTCCACCCCTCTCAGCTCTAGATCTAACCCAAAACTGACTGACCCTATGGTTTGCCTTTAGGAAACAATAATTTTAAGCTACATGGGTAAAGACAGACTCTTCAGCATTACAGTGTTTATTCCCTAGATTGGTCTGTAACTAGCAGTTGCAGTCCAAAGAGTACATGAGGTTGAAATGATAAGGTAGCACTCAGAAAAACTACTAATGATGGCTTAAAATCCAGTTCCCACAATTTCAGGATAAAAGCTGTCCAAGAAAGTTAGAAATATCTGTGTAGAAAAGAGGCATCACTCTTGGTTCAATTTATGACCTCATTTGCACCATCAGCACCCTATCACTAGGGTATCTCTCCCTGAATTCGTACCATTTGTCAGTTGTGCTGAGATGACAACTGAGTGGCTCCACTACCATCCTCCCTGCCCAACGTGCTGCTCACTCAGGATTTCTTTCAAAACCACCCTACACAGCACAGCTTGAAAAAGCAACATTAATATCATCAGACATATGTTCCTGGACATATGACATCCAAATGAGTTTAAAATTTCTTCCTTCTCTGCTGCTGCCTCGGTGACTGTGCAAGTTTTAACTGAAGCGGTAATTGACAGGTTTTGGCAAATGTAGCTTTTAAATACCTGTTGAGGACACTGATGGCCAAAATAACTTGATAAAGCAGTAAACATGAAATAGCTTAAGGAGGAATTGAATTGAATAAGTCACACTCTTATCTTTTAGATGAAAAAATAAGAGATGTCTATTTTTGCAGACATTCAGGAACATGCAGAACTTTGTTTGTCATGCTCTGCCATCAGTTAATGTGGAAATCAGCTGTCTTCAGTGGCAATATATGGGTGGAACTGAGAGAAGTACTGAGGTCTCTATCTCAAATGAAAAATGTGTTTCTTTTCTCACTGAAAAATGTGTTAGTATAAAAATAAAACAAGGCTCTAGGAATTTTTCAGAATCCTATTAATTAATTTCATATGTTCCATTAGTTTGATGGAAGAAAGGCCATACACTATAATCATGTGCCAGCTGGTGACTTCTGATTGAGAAGATGTAGGGACACAGCCTTAGCCTCTGATTCATTTTCTTTACTGAAGCAGCACAGAGCAACCAGAAAAGATGAAGAGGCCCCCAAAGGCCCTCACATGTATTGGCTTGGATGTTCTCAGCTGGTTTCACATTCTTGTCCTCACCTCTCAATGAAAAGTGCACACCTGATCTCAGTGGAGGGTACCGCAGTCCTGGGCCAGCATAGCAAGACATGTCTTTTAGGAAAGTTCATCATCTGGTGTAAGATACATCATGCTGCTTCAGCCACAGGAAGCGTTAGTCATGGGAAAAGGAAAAAATGATCTGCTCATTTGTGTCTGCTCATCTGCCCAAAACACCACCTCTGTTTAGATGGGTTTCTTCCAGAGCTGCCCCATGAAAACAGTGTTACTGGCTCCTGGTTTTAGCACATCCCACTGGCTCCCAAATGCAATTTGCTCTGTTCACAAATAAAAAATTGTGTCCTTTCAGTCCTAGACCTGAAAATTCAAATTAACTTGGCAGACAATTTAGGCTCTTTTTTCTTCACTTTTGTGATAATGCAGAAGTGTCATCAAAAATGTTCAAAAGTTTCCCCAGAAATGTTAACCTATATATTTCATTTTTCGCTTTCATTTAGAGGCAGTTGAACATGAGACTTTACTAAGAAGCTGACTACACAGTAGGGAATTACCAGCACCAGAGACCAGGACTTTGGAGATGCGTGAACAAGGGAGATGGAGCAGTGGCAGATGCTGCTACAGCTCCTACTCGTGATGAGACATAAGCTGAAGCATGTCATACCAGCCCCGAAGCTGGGAGGAGTGGGACAGTCAGTGTGCAGAGTTGAAGTGAACTAGCACTGGTGGTAGGATGTGAAACATGTAGCTGAGTGGGTAAAGGTACTAGCAGAAAAGAAACCACAAAATGAAGTGAATTTAATGTGCCCACACTCAAACTGACTCTCTAGAGAAACAAAGCTCTGGAGACTAGGGCTTCAGAGGACAGAGTTTGTGCACAGATGTAGAGGAGGAAGGGGAGTTTCTCAGCTTTGTGAGATCTTGCAAAATTTTGGGAGTATGTAGAGAGCAGACAGCATGACAAGGGGCACCATCAGATTGGTTGCAGTCGGTCCAACAGGGGGACAGAGGTGGCATGGACTCTGAGATGATGGATTTTAGGGACAGGAATTCTTGTCTCCAAGACCAGTAATGGAGGATAAAAACTGAAGCATGCTTATATGGGATTCAACTTCACAAAGTTAGCTGCAGCTCATATAGAGACAGGAAAAAGCTTTGGCAGCATCCTAATTTAATTTTAAAATAAGGCATCTTTACTCGAGTGTCAACGTTGTCTAAAATATATCTGATGTATTTTGGCAAATCTTTGCACTTAAGAGGTTAAGACGAGTTGTGTCCTTAAAAGTTAAGAATGACTTAGATATACATCAGCTTTCCAGAAGAAGAAGACTTCTGACTGCTAAGCATGAGTTAGTAAAATTTACCTCTGGATTCAGGAATTTTCTAGTCACCATCTATGTAATGCCCATTTAGTTTAATGAGTTATACAGGAGGTACAGAACCAGTTTTATGACAGGCACCACTGTTCAACAAGTAAGATTAAAAAAAATAAAATCCAAATATTCTCTTCACATGTATCTTTAAAATCCCCGATAAAGCAGTAGCAAAGAGCATAATGACTTCCTCAGGAATTACCTGGGAGAGCATCCATTTTAACACTTGTCACTTAACTCTGAAACAACATCACCAAAGTCAATTCATCAAGTATATGTGTATTCTTCTTTTAGGCTGCTTGATAAGAGGGCAGCCAGGGAAGAAGAAGGTGCACCATTTTTGAAAAGGTCTATTAAATAATGAAAATACCTGAAATACTGGCCTTCCCTTCTTGGAGACTTCTTGGAGGAGATTTGTCACTGCTTTCCAAGACATGCATTAGGCAGTAATACCTAGGTACTTTGAATTATATGTCTCCCTTGAAATCTGTGAGGGTACAGATGATGCTGGATTAAGGAAGATCAGTGCCCTAAAATAGTTGCCATGGGGGGTGCACCCACCTGCTCTGCTATGGCTGCTTTTCTGAGGCCTTCTGACTTCTCCTTCTCCTTTGGTGTCCAGGCTTACTACTAAGGCAGGGTTATCCTACAACTAAGGTAGGATAAATTTCCAATAGGATGATAATTCCACATTGCCTACAAGGCTACCTGTTGCAATACCTCTGCCTACAAACCTTGTTTTCCATTCCAGATACTCACAGAGTCACTTTGAAAAGTCAGGTTATTAATATACAGTTTGAGTTTTTTGAGTATTTAATATACAGCTGAGTTTTACTAGTTCCCAGGAATTTTTACCTGAGCTTGCAGATGACACCAAGCTGAGTGGTGCAGTTGACATGCCAGAGGAAAGGGATGCTATCTAGAGGGACCTGGACAGGCTTGAGAGGTGGGCCCATGCCAACCTCATGAGGTTCAACAAGGCCAAGTGCAAGATCCCGCACCTGGGTCGGGGCAATCCCAAGCACAGATATAGTTTGGGCAGAGAATGGCTTAAGAACAGCCCTAAGGAGAACTATTTGGGGGTGTCAGTTGGTGAAAGACTCAATATGAGTTGGCAATGTGTGCTTGCAGCCCAGAAGGCCAACTGTATCCTGGGTTCCATCAGGAGAAACATGAGCAGCAGGTCGAGGGAGGTCATTCTGCCCCGCTACTCTGCTCTCATGAGACCCTACCTGCAGTACTGTGTCCAGTTCTGGAGCCCCCAACACAAGAAGGACATGGAGCTGTTGGAGCGGGTCCAGAGGAGGGCCATGAAGATGATCAGAGGGTTGGAGCACCTCCCCTATGAGGACAGGCTGAGAGAACTGGCGCTCTTCAACCTGGAGAAGAGAAGGTTCTAGGGGACCTTATAGCATCCTTCCAGTACCCAAAGGTACTGGAAGCTTTCCTACAGGAAAGCTGGGGAGGGACTTTTTATAAGGGCATGTAGCAGTAGGATGAGGGGAAATGGCTTTGTACTGGAAGAAGGTAGATTTAGATGAGATATTAGGAGGAAGTTCCTTACTGTGAGGGTGGTGAGACACTGGAACAGGTTGCCCAGTGAGGTTGTGGATGCCCCCTCTCTGGAAGCATTCAAGGCCAGGCTGGATGGGGGTTTGAGCAACCTAGTCTGGAGGGAGGTGTCCCTGTCTGTAGCAGAGGGGTTGGAACTAGATGGTCATAAAAGCCCCTTCCAACCCAAACCATTCTATGATTTTATGATTCTGATTCTAAACCAACATTCCAGGTTTGGGTGCTTCATGGGTTAGTGCAAGGACATCAGTGCTCTATTACATCCAGCAGAATAGACTCCAGTACATAGCCTGCTTTTTAGGAGCTACGTAATTTTGATGGCATTCCCTGTCCTACCTCCATATGTTAGTCTGAGATGCATGAAGACAGGTGAATTCCAAACCCTGTGCTCTCAAAAGCTCTTCAGGAACGTGGATCCAGGGGCTGAATCAAACCTCCTATGTGTTCTGTATACGGGATGTGGGAGTCTGCACAGGTACCTCTGTTGGTGAGCAAATGAGGAGCGGCTGTCACCCCTGCAACCCCTGTCTCAATCTGATGGGATGCAGGCAATGTGCTCCTCCAGTACTATGGAACAGGACCACTCTCCTTCGGTCTCCTGTCCTGCCTGGGAGATGTCAGCTTTCATCACCCTCAGAAGTGTCTTGATGCGGTCTGTAGGAGAGCCCTGGGGTGGGAGCTCTGTGCTCCCAGGGCTGGGTGTCATTGCAGAGCTCTCTCAAAGGCTTCCCTGCACCCTGGCTTCACCTCATCCCCAGGGTCCACAGCACTGCTGAGTGCTAAGGAAGATTTCTTCCCTCTGGGACACTGCTGAGAGTCATAAACAGAAAATGTAGGAAAGGCTCCAGCTGTGTTCAGCTAAATTAGAAAATTAGTACAGAAGGGCAAGGAGTTTCTTGATTACTTGTTTAATTCAAAGGTCTATGCATTTGAGATTTTCTTATCCAGAATCAGTGTAGGCTATTTTTAAATGTTTCTCTTTCCTTTGCACCCTTAAGCAAGCAGCATCTATTCTGATTGGATATACTGTTGTTTAAAAAAATTCTGTTATTCTGGGAACGAAAACAGGTGTTATTAAGGAAATACTGTTGTTTCTTTCAACTATCATCACTAATCAGGCAGGAGAAATCCCTGTCCTGCTGTTAATTAAGGTTGTTCTCTTAGTTTCTGTATTATTAAATACATGAGTTACTGTACAGCAGTATTGGGGCAGCTCCTCCTCCTTGATTCTTTGAGTTAACTCTTTTATTTGCAATTTCCCACAGGAGATATGAAGTCAAATCACTGGCTTTGAATGCAAATGGTCTCCATAAGCACTGTCCGCAAACCAGGATAAAGTTACTAAAAGGAACTACTGGTTTCGTTTTGATCTGCATGTGCCTCTCTTCTCTGGAAGGAAATCAGAAGACACATAAGATTACGTTTACACAACACCCAGCAATAGGTTATTTGCACTGAAAATAAAAGAGTTAATTTAGTCTTGTAATCTATTGTTACAAGCCTAATTATTTTACATGTCTTCATTTCATTAATGAATTGCTATTTTTTACATGTATCTACTTCCCCATTGCTTTTGTTTAAACCTCCTGGTGGGAAGGGAGAGATTAATTTTGTTGTGCCTTAATGAAACTGTATGCTACATTAGATTTAGCCATTTGGCATGCACCGCCAACACCACCATTATCCATAATGAATTACTTTTTGTGAGTCCCAAACTAACACAGACCTTCAATGTTCCTCCACAGATATTGCAACAACACAGCTGGCAGACACACCATGTTCAGTTGTTATCTTGAACTTACATAGAAACCTAGAGCAGTTGCTCTGTGCTTGACACAAGAATACAGCTTTTGAAAATTTTTCATAAAGACCAGGAAAGTTGACTCAAAAAAAATGCAAATGCTTTCAAGAGATGCAGTAAGCTCATTAAGCTTTGCTGTTATCTACCATCAGCTGCATTTGATATGCATATGTCTGTGGATGGGTATGTATGCCCATTCTGCAGCTGCACGCAGAGCCCCCAGTGAGGAATCATGTGCTTTGTGTGGGGACCAGCCAACCTGCCTGCCCTCCATGCAGTTTACCTGTGTGTACATGTGTAGTGCAGATTAACATATGTTTCAGCTGATGAAGATTTTAACATATGAACTCTTTGCCTCAGAGGCAGTCTGCTGACCCTGACAGAATTTTTCTTGTCCAGCTTGCTGCCAGTGAAGTGACAGAGGGAAAAAATTGATTAAGCATTAATCATTAATGTTAATTGATTGAACATTAAGCAAACCAAGCTTCTTTCTCCTAGATCCAGTATACTGTCACCTTTGTTGTGTTTTTCAGTGTTGATCAGAGATGCTCAGCATATCCATCACTGGGGAAGGGAAATGCAGCTCTTCAGGAGTTAGAAGCTCAGTGTCTCCTTTCCCCACTCTTCCGGAAACTTAGATAAGCCTGAGGATGTGGAGGTCCCAGGCATCCCCTTCTGCAACAAGACTCTTTCCCAGGAGCATAACAGTGGAGTTATTCAAGAAATGGAAGAATAAATGTTGTCACATACTCCTACTCCAGTACCTTGTGCCAAGGCCAGTTGAAATCCGGACATTGCAGCTCAACCTCCATCATACTCATCTCTCTCTTGCTGTCCCTCACTGCCAGATCTGGAGTAACAGAAGTTGTTTTAATTTTGGAAGACAAATGTGGCATACCACACAGTGTGTCTGATGATTTCTAATTGACTGGTGTGCCAAGTAGCCTCTAATGCATTGGTGACAACTGCCCTGCTGTTATGTCCACTTCCACCTCTGCCTGTCTTCAGCCTCTGTGTCCTCAGCTCAGAGTACTTGCCTCTGTTTCTTTCACACGTGCCTGCTCTGAGCTCTGCTAACCATCCTGTTCTTCGTAGGTAGAACAAAATTAACCCCAGAACAACACGGAACCAGAACAGCAGCTCTGTGGGAACTGTTTTATTGGCTATATTCTCATAGAAAGCTTGACATGCCTGTGAGAGGATTTCATGTGTCTGAGCAAGATAAACAGCTTTGGGACTAGTGTTTCTGAGGTGGTTTGGAAGTGAGAATGATAATAGTGCATTTACAGAACAAAGAGATTTTCTTTCCTTCTGGTAACAGCAGATGCTCTCAGATTCACCTCAGTGACTGTTGTCCTAATCTATCTTTTTACATTTTTAACATTAAAACTTCATAGAGAAGTTCTGTATCTCCAGAAAAACATCTCTGTCTCAACAGAGTTTATTTAGTTGGATCTGACTTTGATACTAATCCTGGTCTGAGTGAAGTCATGTTGGTCTCTAGAGTGTTCTTGCAGTTGTGCAGCCCTTTGCACTTGCAGGGACAATATCCATTAAATATTCCATACTTCTGACTTGTGAAGCTGTTTTCCACATACTTGCAAAGTTAGATTCTACTTTACAGAATACCCAGAGAAGGAAGTTTCTCCTTCTTTGTTTCCGTCCTAACAGAGCAATTAATTCTTTCTCCCAAGACCCAATTATAATTTCCACTTCTACCTTAGAAGATTAATTTGTTTTTGAGAAATGAGCCTTACTTACCACAATTTATGCTCATTTTTGTCAAAGGTTAGGGGGAGAGGGCCACTAGGATGAAAAATCACAGGAAATATATGGTCTCTAGTAGGAATATCTTGCATCTTTATCCCTTTCCCATCTCTGCTTGTTTATTTTATGTAGCCAGCGCATAGTATGTGTGAACAGCCTTGAGAGGACACTGGGCATCAGTCCTACCTGTGTCACCCATTCTGCCCATAGACCTTGATGACTGCTTGCTCCCAGTATCCTGCTAGTAGTGCTGAGTCTCACTGCGGGATCCTATTCTCCCCTAGACCTGATATGGAGAGGTTAGATACCACTTCCAGCTGCTGGATGCCTAAAATGAAGAAGTGTCCTCACTTTTCAGTGGCAACAAAGTCTTTCTTAACCACACAATCATATGTATTTTCTAAATATGTATACATACACACACACACACACATCTATGTGGCCATGCAGAGCATTTCCAAGTTTTTCTGTTGTAACCAGTGACAGTGCCATTCTAATTGGGAGATATTTTTCTGAGCATATTCATGCTGATTTGATCTTGCAGGTGCCATCTATTGCTTCTGAACATGTGTGTGGAAGACGGTTTTTTTAATCTTCTCCTGTAATCAGCTCCCAGGAGAGCAGGCTCTGAGTTTGTGCAAGGTGTAAGTATTGTGCACTGTACCAATTCAGACATAGAACTCTGAAATGCTACCTGTATCTTGTCTGTGCCAACATAGCTGTTATTAATACCTACATGTATGATAAGATTGACAAGATTTCTCAGACAAAGCCGACGCTAGGCAAAACAAAGCATAGGAAAAGCCAGTTCTGTGAACCCATTATTGATAAGAGTTTAGAACTCACCAATAAAAATTAGCAGCTATTAACCCTGCACATACTCTCTGCAATTTGTAATTACAGTCATTGAAGCTAACAGGTACACTGCAGGAATGCAAAAGGGGGCACTGTCTGTAGAATTAAATTTGCACTGTTTTTTTTCATATGTCCTTGAAAAATGCAAACAGAACAGCTTGGTAAAACCAAGACAAGTCATTTTCCTCAACTGGCAAGTTCTCTTCTAAGAAATCCTTCTTTGTTTGCCAGTGGACATTATTAATGACAAGGACTTGACCTGTAGGGAATTGATGCACAAAAACTGCACTGAAGTTACATTAAGGGGTACATTGTAAAGTCGATTTATTTTAGATTCACAAAAGTGTGGAAATTTATTGCCGACTGACACTCTCTATTTAGCACGCCCTGGACTGCTCTGTCACTGAAGAGAAGGGGCTATGTAACTTCAGGCCCCTTCCCTAGTGCCTTTTTGTGCTCATCCCTAAAGAAGCTGCTGCCTGTTGTCTTCAGAGGTCAGAAAGCAGCTCTGCTAAACATGCAGCTTCATGTGTGATGGCTGATGCAAATCACTCAGAAAGCTAACTCTCCTCTTCACAGAAACTTTGGACTACAATTACATCTGTTGTATTTTCCTTTCATATTTAAAACAATGGTTGCCAGCTGAAGCACAGTGAAAGACATCAGCTGTGCCTGCTGGAGGGCTTGGCAGGGTGCCCTGCATCACACCCTTCATCCTGAGAAACTGCAGAGGACTTAGTGAGCATTCAGTGAATACAGGCCAAGCAGATGTGGCAGACCAAGTCTTTAATGAAAGACTATAGATAGAATAACAGACCTGTTGAATGAAGTTCTTAGTCTGTGTACAGAGATGAAGATGTTTTACCCTGTGTTAGGAGTGATTTCTCTGGGGAAATGAGCATTACCTTAGTTTCTAAGATCTGTGCAGTTCTGCTTCATCTGACAGGAGTAATGGTTTGGACTTAGAGCCTTGAGAAACGTGGTAGATACCACACAGAGGAGCACACAGTTGATTATGCAGTGAGTAGAGCAGTCCTTAGAGGCCCGCAAAGCATATGCTGCATCTTGGAGGTAATTCAGCTATGAGGGAGCTGAGTGTAATGTTGGATGTCAGGGTGCCTTGATTATATTCTCAGTGGAGGGATTAGATTTAACACTGGAGATAGCATAACTGGGAATTTCAATTTGGCATGCAAAGGGAATTGAGTTAGATATGTCATTTTAGAGACCTGTGTTGTCCTCGGTAAAGGAACGTAAAACCTACCTCAGTAACGATAGTGGTGCCTTTTGGAAATATTAGCAACAGTCTTTGGAAGAGATACTCTTAAAGATTCTACCTTTTGGCTGAAAACAGATTTCATTGTGTTACAGGGTTTCTTAAACATGTTTTCCTCTCACATTTCACCTAATCTGTAACAGGCATATTTCATTTGAAGGAGATGTGACATTTGGCTATCTGTGAAGGTAGTGACTTACATCGAGGGAGATGAAGGGCAAAGTGTAGCTGACTGTCTTGAAGCACAGTTATCATTTTATGAATTTTAAACCGTTGTACAACATTCACATCACTTAGGCCAGCATTTCCTATGCTGTGGTGCCTGTGGTGAAGTAGGAAGGCCCATGCTCAGGCCTGCGAGGAAGATTTAGAGGGGCTGACTGTTGCCTTTCTCAATGAGTTCTACAGAACAGAGCACAGAGGATTCTCTCTGAGGTCCTGTATTTCCAGTTAGATGCTTTTGACTAAGTGCCAACTCTGACTTTCTTGTAGAGGTACAGTGAGAGCTGCTGGAAGCAAGGATAAACTCAGTGAGAAGGCCAGAAGCAATCTCAGTACAAAGGCTCCCACAGACCTCACGCAGGAAGCTCTTGCAGCAGCAGCACTGTATTTTCAGCATCTCGATGTACAGATGGATGCAATCTGTCACTCAGGCAGTACAGGACCCCTGAGCCAGCTTCCCAACACACACCACCTCTCAGTTTCATCATCTGCCCTGAAGCCAGAGTGCAGAGTGAGCAGGAGAGAGCAAGTCTGCATTACCAGTACAGGCTGGTTTGAGTCACTGTATGAACTGCACAGCTCTGCTGCCTCCGGGCTGTTTCTCTCCTGGCTCCCGATCTGCCATTTCCCTTCTGCTGTATCTCAACCACGCCAATCTTATTATGACACAGTACTGTTGTACACCATCACGCCTGTTTTCAGTCAAAGGGCGGTATTGAGTAAAATGAATGGATTCTGTCAAGATGTTTGTGTCAGGTTGTTAATGTACAATCTGATATTGAATTCAGTGAGTAAAGATAGTTCATAGTTAAATGCAGATGTATAGTCACCAGTGTCCAGGGGAGATTCACGCCTCAAGGACCTGCTAATGGACTGGCCAAGCACAGGATATAATAGATGATCAACCTCAGTGAGGTTCCTTTCCAAAGGAGTGAGATATTCTAAGGACTGTCATCAGGAAGAGCATCTGTCTCCTGAAAAATAACAGGAAATCTCTGAGATTTGAGACTGGGGGAATGGCAATTTAAGGTAGCCTTCTTTCATTTCTACAGCATTACTTTCTTAAATCCATGCTGACCATTTTGATAGTTGGAAGTAAAATCTTTTATTTGAATTTTATATCTGTTGACTTTTAATTGGAGTGGTTAATATTTCCTCCTCCTGGCTTATGTAGGAAATCTAAAAGGAGATTGGAACACTCTAAAAGTACTGATGTAAATACAGGTAGTAACTGAAGGATGTAGTCTCTGTTACCTTCTCTCCCTGTGAAACATGTTCTCACTTCCTGCCTTGCATCAGATTTCACAATCAAATTATTATGAAGCATGTTGTGAACTGTTATGAATGCTGCTGACAAAGTAGAAAGCCGAAGTTAAAGTGCGTGAGTTTTCCTTTGAAAATTTCACCCTGTATAAAAAGTGGTGAACCTTACCCAATGCAGCATAAGGATCTAATGTCAATGTAAACAAACTGATGTATGATTTTGGGGGTAGTTAAACCAAGGTACACAAAAGTATCCTGATCACATCCAAAAACAGAAACTTCAGAGTTTCCCCACTCCCAGAACTTTGCTCAGAGCACCAAGCATCTTTAGTTTCCTGGTTCAATGGCAAGTAACACTTTTTTAAAAAAAATCATCTATGTTCTTACTTCAAAGATACGAAAGATTAGTTGAGTAGTGACGTGTGAATTCTCCATAAAAGAAAAAGTTCAAGATGCAGCTCTCAGTGGGCAAAGTGATGTACACTGTCTTTTGGGATAAGAAAGGGGTGGTCCTTCTGGATTTCCTGAAATCCAAACCATCAACTCCAACTGCTACATCATGGTGCTGACTGAACTGAAGGCTCGAACTTCCAGAGTCAGGCCAGAAAAGAAGACAACCTTTCTCTTACTACACAAACATACCAGTTTGAAGACCATGGTGCACATTGCCAACCTTGGCTGGGCAAACCTACCACACCTGCCATATAATCTGGATTTGGCACCTTCTGACTTCCATCTGTTCGAGCAACTATGTAGGCAACGTTTTCCTAGCAACGATGCCGTCATAGGAGCTGTGAAACAGTGGGTCACCTCTGCTGGTGCAGATTTTTACCAACACAGCATGCACGTTCTTGCTCATTTCTGGTGAAAATGCACAGGTAAGGGTGATGACCCTGTCAAAAAAATAGTGTGTTGTAGCTGAGAATTTGCTCTATTGAACGGCATTATTGTTCTCTTTGTATCTGTTGTAGTTTCCATGGAAATAAATAGGAGGCATTACTTTCAGGGCAACCTATATGTATTCACACAGATCAATTCTGCAATTACAACAGAAAATTCTTAAAACTCATATCATGCATTCAGTGAATTGTAATGCTTTTCCTCTCCATCCCCCCCTCGCCCCACATTTGGTGCATGAATGCAGCCAAATATTTTTAAAATGCATAATACTCACTTGTAGCGTACAACGGTCTGTTTACCAGAATCAGTAGAGAGTTTTGCTGAAACAAAACAAAACAAAACAAAACAAAACAAAACAAAGCAGAAGGCAATGGAGCACTGTACATTGCATAATACTTTCTGTCAGATGGTCTGAAGGTATTTTTATTCTTCTATTACCAAAAGCACCAAGTTTAAAGACTTACCTTGTTATGCAGTTGAATGTTTCAGAGACCATGGGTTTGGGATCTAGGCTGAAGTGTTTCTCTTTACAGTTCTGGTGATGAGACTGGGCCTGCAGAACAGACCTTCTAATTCTTCCTCTTTCCTTGATTGGTTTTCCCAGCACTGTGCTGAGCAAATGGATATTTACGTGAAAGTGTTCCATTCTCTTATCTTATGCGTGCATGGAATCCCTTGATTTAAGCAGGACGGCTAGCAGAGGCATAAGGATACTTTACCTCTTCATACTGGTGATGACCAACACCTTACCTTAATTCCCCCCTTGCCTGTTTGCTCAGCAAATCAATATACCCATGACAACATTCTTCCTAAAGTAATTCTGGAAGAGTTCTTGCCCAAAGAGGATATTTTCCAAGAAAAAAAGTTCTACCTGAGACACAGTTTTGCCCTTATTTCTTCCATATTCTTTGGAACCACCTCATTGGCATTATTCCCCAGTTCTGTGATGATAATCTCTGACCCTGGCCAGTCTGTGTTCATCAAGTTGAACCAGATGAATATGTACGGGTATGTCATATATATTTAATTAATATGTGTGTTATTCAAATTAAAAAATTAAAATGATTTAAAAGGTGTTTATTTGAATTCTCTGTGCCTGTGTTTTTACTGGGTATATTTTAGCAAGTCAAAGGAAAAAAAAACAAACAACCAAACCCAAGTTTTAAATATAGAAGAATATAATTAGAAATAGATGAGAAATTAGCATTTTGTTAGAAATAAAATGGTTGCTAATAAAATGAACATTTTTTCCTGTAGGACAAGTAACTTACCATTATTTTTCAGATCACTCAAATCACTGTACAACAAATATGCTTATTTTCCATATTTTCTCTAAATGCATTATTGCAAGAATGAAATTTCTGTGATTTCATGGCTAAATTACAGATACTGGAATAGAGAAAATCGGTGCCGTATTTCTTTGATCGTGGAGGTAGGTTTTAGGCTGCCACTTACCACTTTTCTTGGCAAGAAATGGAATTTTCTAATGCATGCTCAGCATTTTAGAGTCAATAAAATATGTGTTCCCTGGTGACTTCGATGTTTTGGAACATTCCATTCAAGAATAAATTTGAGAAATTCTTATAGTCACAAATTTCCCTAGTCAGAGCTTGTATTTACTCTCTGCAGTACATGAAGGAATTACTATAAAGTTTTTAAATATGATGAAGTTTTAAATATCTTGTATGAAATAGTTTCATATTAGCAACTATCTCTGAACTATGAAGCCAATGATTAAAGCACCTGTATGAGATTAAGAAGGGAAATATTTATGAGTCAGAAGGTCTTCCAGTGTGGAGAACAACAGCAACCACTTAGATGAGATGCCTCTTAGGTGGATCAAAAAAAATCCAGTTAGCTTCAATATGACACTGACCCCACTGACATAAAAGGTTTTATCTTCTTATGATTCTGTGGTTTTACTAATTCTGTTTGTATTCCAATCTAAGATTCATTACCAAAAAAGCCCAACACAAATTAATTCTGTATCACAGCAGTACAATGCCATTGATGCAAACCTTCATAGCTGAATGGAAAATAGGACCTAATAACTTAATATACATGTTTTCCAATGTTTTGTAAAATATTTAGAATTTTTTTTCTGTACTTACTCAGGAAGTTTTTGTGTAGTTCCTCAGCTGAATTGCAGTACACACTAGTATAGCCTTTGATAACAGCTATATTGATTCAATCTTTTAAAAAGAACATATCTTATATGACATGAAAATTGTAATTCCACATAATATATATTAGCCTTCAGTCACATGTCCTGCATTCAAGACAGACTTTTGAAGCACTGTCCTCATCTCTTTCAGTCAATTTTTAATATGGTTTCTTTTATTATCCAGAAAATAAGGGAACTATATTTGTCAGAAGCTGACTTTATTTTGCTTTCCAAAAGTTATCACAGTATTTATGCAGTTTGTTTCTTACCACCCAGTAATAGCCTGACCTGATTGCCAGTAGTTCCATTGCTGACTTTGCTGGGTGCACAGACATGCTCTTGGTGGGCAATACTGCACACAGTGCTTGTTGCCATGGTGCTTTGGCTTTGCCCTGGCAGAGTGGGTTCCTCACGCCAACCAGGAGAGAAACTGGATTGCAATGCAAGGTGAGTGTAACATGCCGCAGCGCAGCAGAGTCAAGGTGGCCTCTCCCATGAAACCAGTATTGATCATTGCCATTCAAGCACTTTTTTTTTCCACAGCTTTGGGCACAACTGTAACCACAGCAGCGCAACATACCCTCCAGTGAAGGTCATTACTGAATTATCTCTGTCCGAACCACAGCTGGGCGAAGCTGGAGAAGGCTGTACCTCACCAGACAGCCTGTGCAGATGGATGATGCACAGAGTAGTCAGCACTTGAGCAGTATGGAGAGACATAAGTTAGAAGTACAAGGACAGGTGGAGGGGCATGTTCAAGCTGAAGAATGAAAGAAGGTGAACAAGGAATGAAGGGAGGAATATGATTTAACTTCAGATGAAGTTGCACATGCTCAGCCTGCTTCTGAATTAACATTGTGGATGAGACCATGGAGAGCAGAGAAGAGGTTGTGGAGCTCAGGATGAGAGAAGGAATAACAGGAAGGGAGACACAACCAAAGAGCTTCAGCTGAAAGAGACATACACCATGTCATTTGCCCAGAAATAGTGTAATTTTACACACAACAGCTATGTAAAACCTTATGCAGACAACACAGGGCGCTGGTGAGTGCTGCAGCAGCCCAAAGTCAGATCCAAGGCAAGGTGAAGGATCAACCATAGTTAGTTGCTGGGACATATGTCAGTAATACGGAAAAGAGGCCTTCCTGAGGCCAAATAATCCCATCTGAAATGCCCCTTAGCACCCAATGCAGAGGCATTTCAACACAGCATTGGCTAACCGGATCTTTTTGTCTTGTCTTACAGCATCTCATGTTGACACAGGAATAGGAAAGCAATTCAGAGAGAGTATTTCTGAGAGACATCCTTTGATCCTTCCTTTTCCTCTGCTGTATAGCCCAAAAGTGACATGCTTCTGTATTTCCTGCTATTAACTGGTAAAACAGAATCATCTATGACAAATGTGTTCACTTTCTCACCCTCAAAGTTAGCAACAAAACAAAAACAAACAAAGAAATCCCTAGGAAAATAAACAAAAAACCCAACAAATGAACGAACAACAAAAAAACAACAAACAAATCTGAAAACCATTTCTCCATGGGGAAACGGACACAATGAAGAGCATTACTTTCACAGCTTCTTCTTAAATTGATAAATTATTAACAATAACAGGAATTGGAAAGTAGCACCTTTATTAAACAGACTTTGGTGTGTTAAAATAATGGAAACTGTAATTTTTAGAGCTGTATACAGTATGTACAGAAAAGTAATAGCTCTCCACATTAATTTTTAAATCATTCTCCATCCTTAGTCAAGGTGCTGTTTTTTCAGACCACGTTGTTTGTATGGAAGCTATAATGTTGCCTGCTGTGTAATTGAAAGAGGTGAGAAAAGAGAAAAATAAAGTCAGTAGGGGCCAAATCATGCTCCCATCAAATTAATGGAAGTTCATTCCATTGTCTTTTAAAGGAAGAAAAGCACTCATTTTACCTTCTGTAAACATTGAAAAAATCAAGTATGACACAAAGTTTAGTAGTAGAAGACTACTCAAATGACTTCTATAAATAATAAATCTACTTTCATTTAAAACTAGTATTTCAAGACACCATGTGATTTTTATTTTTTTTAAATCATTTCCCCTTCTGTCTGTAATGGTACAGCCTGGTCAAATGTAATTGGCAAAGTGAGTTCTGGGCAAAACCATAAGTTGCTGAATTCAGGCTTTCTGAAGTAAAAGGAGTTAGAAAAATAGTGTGTTTTACCAATGAGAGAGATTCTGAATGTAATGATGCTATTTGTACTCAGGTAAGTTAGTTTGCTAATGTGAGACCTTTAACAACCTGGTTCTTACTGGGAAAAATGTCAGGAAGAAAGATTTAAGCTACTTCTTCCTTTTAAAAACTTTTTAAAAATTTAAAAATGTTAGTGATTGAAGAGCATCTGAATGTATTTGCAAAGTGGGACATAGAAGAGATCTTTTGATTAACTCTGGTGGTCTTTGTAGCAAGTACCAGACTACACTCCCCAGAGCAGTTTCTGCTATATGTATCTTCAAATATGTGATCCTTCCCAGTGCTTAGATGGGATTGCTCTCAGCTATGAAGCTCAGATGGATGCAGCTGTGTCACTGCCTTTTTTTTCCTAAAACTGCTGCATAAGCACCACCACAGCAAGGTCAACTTCTCTGCACAGCCTCCTTCTCTCCTAGCCCAGGTCCTTGTCTTCCCACAACAAATTTCTGCGGAAGTACCATGTATGCTTCCCCCAGCTAATCCATGCAGCAGTTAGTCCAAGCTAGGTAGAGAGATGCTGCTGAGAGAATCATCACTTGATGCTATAGTTAAAACCTACCAACAAAAGAAGGTGGCCCAGTTATGTTCAAAAGAGATCAATCCTACCACAGACATTGCAGCAGATATTAATGAAACAGTGCTTAAAAGAAATCAGGAAATGTCTAAATAAGTAGGATGATAATTATACTGTTTTAACCAAATATGAAAGGATCAGATTTTGCAACTTGCTTGCAAAATCCAGGCAAAAGTGGTAACCCAGATTTGCAAACACTTCTGGAGAGATTATTTTCCCACTTAATTATCATTATTTACATAAGCAAACTTAAATGATATTCAAACAACGTACATAAGCCAGGCACATCTGGGTTGTAAAATATATGAGCAGGCAACAGAAGCAACAAAAATACTGATTGGCAACACTGGCATTCCAGTGACTCTTCAGATTTAAATTAGAGAGAGGTGCAAACTTTAAATTTGTTAACCAGAAATGTCTTTGATCATCAAGTGAGTGTCCTACAGAAGAGGAATATTTAGAGCTGTGTCCCACATATGGCTCCTTAGCAGCTATCCCTTGGAGAGAGGAAATCTCTCCCACGTTTGAAAAAACAACCACCACTCTACACGAGTTTTGAAAAGGTTATTTGAATATAGTTCCTAATTTGATTCTAATCTATTAGTTCTAAAAATGTTTAGAAAGGCTAATCTTCTTTTGTATCTGTCAGGTAACAGGTCCTTTAAATGTAGCAGATATCTCAGGCAGGTATAAAGGAAGTTCTAAATATCTTATAGGAGCCATGAATATTCCATGGACAGCAGAATAATCAGCCTCTGAGTGAAGAAGCTTGTCATCACAACAGTCAGAGCTGATTAAATCATTCTTGGTTGATTGCCATTGTCTGAGCATCCCAGAGATAAAAGCAAAAACCTGTTTAATAGGACATGCGAACAAGATTTGACACATACATTTTTTTTTATACTGATAAAATTGGATTTTTGCAAATAGAGTGTGATTAATTACACCTGATCACATTTGAAAAATGTAATGGCATTTCAGGATTTTTAACAAGGTTCTTGGGGCTTTTACTGTACTTTTGATGAACACGTTTTTGTGGTGAAGTTCCACTGAAGGTGATGGGAACATCCTTCTGGACAGGAGTTTGTTGCTGATCGGTAAGCACTCTGGACCAAATATGACAGTCATTGGCGGACACTGATGCATATGTATATGTTAGGTCCAGAATCAGAAACCTTATAAAGACAATTTCAGACATAAACATTAACAAGTTTTGTTTAAGAGTAGCATACATTTGACAAGATCTCCTTAAGATCAGAGAGGAAATGGAAACAGCGGCATCTTCTGTGTGGCCATGATTCTTCCCTCTCAGAACTGCCCCATCTCTGCTTGAGCATTTGTGTCTCTCCAGGAACATGAAGGAAGATGTGAAGTGACTGGATAGATCAAAGTCAAAGTGTTTTAAAGAAATTCCCAGCAATATAAAAATCGGGAAATAAAACTCTCAAAGTTTGCACAAGTGCCCTGCTGTGCTTGACTTATGAGTCAAGATTCTTTGTCCACAGCACAAAGCTATTTAAGAAGCCTGTTCCACCACGTATTTGTATCTCAAACTTTCTTAGATAATTTAATTCCCTACATGCAGGAGACAGATCTTCTTCTCTTCAGATTACAGACTGAATTCAACTCAGGCCAATTTACTGACAGCATCTAAAAACATACTTAGAGCATAAGGTGGCACATGGCATATGAAATAGAAGATGCCAGCAATTCAAAAGCAGTAATGTGGTTGGTCTAAAGATGGAATACAAACACTTTCAAAGGGAGAAGTATTTTCTTTTCTTAAGCAAGCTGATGCAGTTCAGTAAAATAGGTATGTTTGGGGGCTTGCCATTCCTTCACCTGATCTGCCCAAGCAATAACAACCTCCAAACCAAAACACATCAGAGGGAAAGAGGCAATGATTCAGTCTGAAAGTGACACTTGTCTAAGGTTCATTGAATCATTCCCATTCTTTCCTAAACCCTCTCTGCTGTACAAGTGCCCCAGTTTGTTTCACTCTGCTCTCAGGAGCCACCAGTTCTCTCTGCCCTTGCTAACTGCCAGATCTCCTCTCCTCTCGGTACCTTCTCCTGTTTCAGCCATTTCTGGGTTGAATCAAGGTCTTTGCCCTTGTCAGCTCTGCAATAGAACATCTGTATTAAGTTTGTATCATTTTGCTCCATTCTCTGTAGCTTGGCTGTATGCTTTGAGATAGACTTTGAATATTATGGTATAGTATATAATGAAATTGGAGGTTTCTAAATATATTTTAAGGCGGTACCTTTGTCATGGTTTTATGATATTTGGTTATCAGTATTCTACATCATAACATCATGTAGTGCACTGGGAGTTAAAGACTTAATGCTCCAGTTCCATGGATAGTTCTGGGTACCTGTCCCAGAAGAGGAAATACATCTCCCACAGGACTGCTCGCTGTTCTGTTACCGTTTTCAGTTCAGAGGGAAAGATAAAAACTGTACACAGATCACGAGACGTCTCTCTCTTCCCCTTCTGTTCGTCTTGGCAGTGTCTTGCCTTCAGCATTAGAGTAAGGCCTCCTTTTTTTTCGACACCCTCTCTCATTTTATTTGATTCATTAGCTTCAATTCCAATTATATTGTATTATATTGTATTATCTTGCATTCCGATACCTTTTTTAGTAAATTAGCTTTCCTCCTCAGATTGTTGCCACTGTTTTGTTTTGTTTTCCCCTTTTCCTTTTCCTAGGACATGGGTCCATGGGTCCCCCCCACCCCATTAGTCATGGAACCGGGCCGAACCTGCCCATAAACTGTTGACAACCTTCCAATGCATTCTGAGCTTTAAACAAGGAGATGAAGCCTCAAGTTCAAATGCTACCTGAAAGTAAACAGTTGTCTATTTGCCCTTTCCTGACAGCAACCAAGTATATGGCAGGGCTGGCTGTATATAGTGAGATGTTTCTCATAGAAACCAGGTGAAAAAATAGCAAAGAAAATAGCTGACGGGGACAGCAGAGGAAACTGAGTAACAGTGACAGGTAGATGCTAACTACCAATCAAAATTTAATTGAGATAAACAGCTGTTTTTCCATCACAGATACTAACAATGAGTTAGGGAAAGTATGAAGATCAACCAGGCTGAACAACAGCTTTTCTAACATATGCAAAGTGAAACTACATTAGTGCACCATGTGCAGACAGCAAAACCAAAAGAGGCCCAACAGACAGACAAGCTGGGAAGATTAGAAGAAAGGAGACAGACTGGCACTCAGTAGAAATCTGGGTGCAGAAAGTCCACTGTGTAGAATATAGGGGACCAAACTCCAAAAGACTGACAAGCTAGCAAGAACAAGACGGAAATGATAAACTCTGCAGGCATAAAGAGAGCTGGTAATGTAATGAAGTCAGACAAAATAAAGAGCAAACAAGATTAAGCCACTAAGGGTTTGTAAATCCTCAGATGATACCTAAAATCCACCTGGAACAGTGCTTCTATTAAAGATTAATTAAGGTAAGGTTCCCTGACCTCTTCCCTATACTTGGCCTCAGGACCTACCAGGGCTGAGAGGTACATAAATAGCAAGTGCTGAGTGAAGGAGGTCTTAGAGTGAACTCTCCAGAGTCTCCCACTGTCAGAGGTAATAGAAGAAGGTACAAGTCAAGCATGGCAATCTGGGGATGTGGGGGCGAGAAGAGCTGGATAGGTCTGGAAGAAATGGAGGAGGGAGACATCCAGCAGCTCTAATACTTCTTGAACAAGCACACCTACATGTAAGCAAACTAGCCACTAGGACTTGGCCGTATACATGAAGAGGCTGCCTGACAATGTGGCTGCATGGGAACAGAAGGTGGGTCTTGAAGACGACGCCAAGCTGGATGCTGCTCCGAAGGAGTCTCCACTCAGTGCTTTAAAGGAAAGCTTGACCATGCTCGCTAGAAGGGATATGACTGTGGTTAAAGCCACCACTGTTTTAAAACTTAGGCTCATGTTGGGTTCCTATTTCTGCCACAAGATGCATTCCAGCCTTTCACAATCACTTATGATTTATTTCTGGTCTACCCAAGAGCAGATCTCAGATTCTATTTCTCCACAAGAAGAAAAGAGGACTAGTGGTGAGGGTAAGCCACACAGGACCAGAATTGCCTTTTTTTGGTGTTGTACTGTTCCCCAGATAATTTCGTCCAGCCAGTGCCTATTTGTGAAGGTCTAACTCCCTTAAGCTAGAGCTTTCATTGCCACAGAAATGTCAATTCAAGAAGTCACCTCCCTAACACACACTGTGATACCACCCAGTCTCTAGGGCTGACCAGGGCTTGTGCAGTATGTTTACCATGATTCTGGCTGCCCTCTGAGAAAGAAAAAGGAAGGGGACAGTGCTGTCCCCATCTTTGGGTGTTGGCAGCATCTGAAGCAGTCTGCAGGTCTGTCCAGATTTGCGTGCAGAGAAAAAGAAACTTGGGAGTGTGCGGATGATCTCTGTCAGAGTGCTCCATACAGATGGGAATGGCAGATATCTCACATCACTTTCTGTTATTTATATCCAGGCAGAGTTAACCACAATTCATCCCCATGTTATAAAATATTACTAAGGCAAAAGTGAATGGCATTTCTTGGACAGTGTAATTATATTTCAGCAGCCTCAGCCTACAGGACAGTACTGTCTACTCTGCAGAATATTAAATCCAATAACTGGAATCAACAAACAACACTGGAAGAAATCTTGCTTGAAACAATATATAGTAATACAGTAGCATAATAAATAATAAATACTGTTAATACTGTTATGAATAATGTATTATGCTAGATTTGTGTAATAAATAATACATAAATAGGTAATCACCCTTTAAAGTAATATAAAATTATTGTGAAGTGAGCTTAACCTATTAACATGTGTCAGGAGAAGAAGCCTACAAGTTATTTTAAGTCTGAGTCACCACAGCACTGCAATAGCTTAGCTGAGAGTAACACCAGCAGCACCACGGGAGGATGCAAAGGAGCATAGAGCTGCCTTTTGCCTCACAAAGCAAATAGTAATGCACTTCTCAGTTTTATGTTTGGGGCTACAGGTCAGTTGATCTACTGGGTGTGCCATATTTTTTTGTTTTAGAAAGTTAATTTATTGCTGACTCAAGGCCTTGAGCAAGTTGTTTTCCAACAACTGAGATGAAATAAAGCAGCACAGGCAACCAATAGATATAAGAGAATATAAAGATTACTCCTGTGGTAGAGCAACACAGGAATACTTTTGGCTTCAGCAGGGAGTCAGGCTTTGGCTGATCCCAGAGTCCTCAGAACACTTTTTATCTACTTGGGCCAATTAATATGCATGCAGTCCCTCTGGGGTCAGCCTGCTTTATTGGCAGGTTTCTGTGGGATTCTTGGTTTCTGGAGGGAGAAACTGATACAGATTTTTGGGGGCAGATTATTTAAGATTTCCACTCTTCTTTAGAATGTGTTGGTATAGATTATTTGATGATGCCATCGTATCTGTGGCCAGATTTCTGAAGATCAGCATCAATGTATTTTATACTTTTCTACAAATTTTGCCACCCATTTCAGGGCTAAATGACAGGGGAGCTCTAATAGAAATAGTCTCTGTATGATGCACTCTAAAACACAGCAAGGCATTTGATTACTGAAAGAAAAGTGTTTACACAGCTTCAAGTGACCCTGAGTAGCTTTCAGGACACTAAAACTTGCAGGTGTGTACCTGCAGTATTTTCACAAGCATTTAATCTGGGTAAGCAGCTCATTCCTATTTGTTAGGGACAGACATAAATTGTGGAAAGTACTTTTGAGAAGTTTGGCAGATAACTTGTGAAAATATTACTCACCAATAAAGTCTTGGTCTAAAACATGTGCTACTCTAAGCAACAAAATAGAATGAAAATCTCCAATATTGCTTTAGGTTGTTTACTTTCCAGTGCAGAAAGAAGCAATGTCATTTACAAAACCATTTAGGCACTAGTAAGGCAACTTCAGTATTGTTATTCACTAAATCTCATACCACAAGAATGAAGAAGCACTACCCGAAATTATACAGAGACCAGTTTAAAGTAGATGAAGAAAAATATACACAGTAAAAAGTGAATATATGGGATTTGTTGCTACAAGAGATGATGGAGGTGGACAGCATCGGCTACACATGAGAATGGGTAAATTCATGGGCAACAGATCCTTAAACAGGTGCTAAAAGAACTGTGCAGAAAGGTACCCTCCAGCATCCCCAACACCGCAGCTGTATAGAAAGGTGCACGCAGATGCAGGTGTTGCTCACACAGATCACAGCAGGCTCGCAAGCTATCCCATCTAGTGTTTACACCACAAAAGACAGAGTACTGGAAGGGATGAGTTGTCTCTTTGATTCAGGATGCTTTTTATACCATAGAGGCCAGATGAGGCAGCATCATCTTACAAGAAAAAAACAGCTATTGCTGAGTGCAATTGATCCAGACTCTCAGCCATTCAGACTGTCAGCGTGCCAACGGTTTACAGGCGTTAGGCCCGATTCCGTGACGATTCTGGCCTTACTGGCGAGGACTGCAAGGCCAAAAGCAAGTCCTGTGACTGAGAAGGGAGCATGGGCTCTGCTGAGCCACAGTGAACTCTGTGCTACCAGCAGCTGCCAGGGCAGCTCACCAGCCCATGGGTCTGCTCAGGAGCTCTCACTGCAGAGCGTGGCCTTGTGCTCCCAGCCCTAATTCCTGCAGCTGAGCAGAGGGCAGTGTTGCTGTGCCCTGGCAGAGGACGCATTCCACCTTCATCACGAGGAATTTGGCTAGACTGGACGCAGTCAGGGTTCCCTCTGAAGGGAGCCAGGCTTCAGACTCTTCACACCAAACACTCAGCTCTGACTTTCATAAGCTGACATTCTTTTGGTTGGTTAAAACTAACCATACTGCCATTGGCCGTAACCAGTTTTGCCTGCCTGACGTCAGTCAGTGAGTGACGAGCATTACTCAGATTTCCCTACTTTGCCTGTAAGACACACTCAATTCAAATTGATGAGCTTCTATTTTATTTGAGGGAACACCAGACTCCTACTTCTAAGGCTCAGTGACAATTACATAGCATGTTAAAGATGTCCCACACAAAGAAACACATGAGCTGCAGATTGTTTTCCTGGAAACTTCTTCTGTGTATGATTCTGGTACCCATTCCTGCAAGACAACAAAATTAGATTTTTCACCCATCCAAAGTAAGATCTGAGATTACTCACTCTCTCACTGCTGGATTTTGTAATCCCAGTCTAGGCGCTTACTATTTCATCATCTCTGGAAAGCAGAAACAAAACCAAGTAAATTGTTCCATTCTTATCCTTGTGTCTGAAGCAGCACTACATCTTGGGAGTTTGCAACAGACCAGGAAGCACTCGTTATAATTGCCTCTGTTGCTGTCTCAACAGACTTCTTTAGGAAAGGCCAATGGGCAGAAGCCTGGTGGTGGTATGAAGAAGTAGGTGCTGAGTTATCACTGTCACTGAATGCTGGCCTGGTGGCTGGGAGCGCTGCTCAGTGGCACCAGCTGGAGTCACAGCAATGAGCAACATGGAAAAGGATGCATCTGTGGGGGCCAGGAGTGATCATGGAAGTGGAGAAGAAGGAACAGGACTCTAATATGACCTTGAGAGGAGGGAATGAAGCTTGGAGCTTCATGATAGGATGATGGGTTACTTGAAGTTCCTAAGCCAGGTGGTCAGATCTTGAGGACTTTGAATGAGCTCCACCTCAATAAGCTTTGCTAAGTTTGTTTTTTGAGGAAAACAGCCAATAAGCTACTGATTGCCAGAAACTCCAGCTTGACTCAGTATGAAATGCAGCACACCAAGGAGGAGGTTGCGTGGGATTTGTATGGTCTTCAGGAGTAAAAACACCAGCAGGAATTTTCACAGGCTTGAACAGCTTTCTCTTACACACTGATTCTTTCAATTTCTAATTAGAAGAGAAAGCACTTTTATCTTTTCATACATACAAACACCAGCTCTGCTCCACTCCATTTTCCCAAATACGGTTTTGAGTCTCAGGTTGTGCATGGGTGGAAATCCCTCTCTGCTATCCCCCACTGGAGCACACTCTATGGCACCATCAGACTGATTCACCGGTCCTGGGAGCAAGGTGTTTTCCAGCACCAGTCCCAAGAAGGGAGGATGAGGCTAGTCAGGCAGCAGCAGTTACCACTGCTGTACTCAGCCTCAGTGCAGACATGCTGTGCAGGCAGTGAAGGCACAGGTATGCCACAACTCTCATGCCTCAACAAGTGACACTGTGGTTTCCCCAAAGGGCTCTCACACTGTGCAGACAAGGCTCAGGACTCCTGTTTTTCAGGCTTCCAGATTGCAGTGATGCATTAACCCATATGCATAAGGTAAACAACAACCCTTCTGAGGCCCTGGAGAGCTTTGCTTCTGAATGAACTGGGCTGAGGCACCGCCTAATGAATAGCTACGTTTTGCAAGCTAAACCAATCATTTTCCTTTCTGAGCTGAAGGATCCTCAGTGGCTTTTGAAAGGGAATCATCACTGATGTGGGGAAGAAAGGAATGAAATGAAACCTTTGTATTTGTTTTATTCAGGTATCCATGCAAAGTTATAATTACCTTTGAGAACTCCATAACAAGTAATTCTGTTGTGAAACACCATTGGAGATATCTTAAGATCCAGTTCTAATTTTTGCTTTCTGTGATGAATGATCTTTCTGTTGTTGCTTTTTTTTAAGCTCAGTTTCACTAGGTTAGTAAAAACTTTGGAGAAAAACATTACGGTGTTGTCACTGTATTGCCGTTTTGTTGCCTTGTTAAATTTGGACCAGGTACTACCACATAGAAAATTACTGAACTTGGTTTTGCTTAGGTCTCTAATTCCTTTAGCTCTTCTATTACCATGTGACAGGGCACCCTATAGGCACAATAAATAAATAATACAACACTGAGAACTGTAACAAATCACAAAATACATTATTAAAAAATTAAGAAATAAATATCCCCCTCTTACTTAAATAGAGATTGATTTTATAATGTGGAGTGCTGAGGAGAGGTGCTGGAAAACATATGTGGGCCTTGGGACAGGGAGAATACACTGCAATGGGCAATTTGCTTCCCAGCTAAGAACAATAAAAAAAAAAACAACAAATGAATGGATGTTTTTGTCAAATGGAAACTGAGCTCCCTTGCTAGCTCCCTGCCCAGGTATGACTCACTGCTTGATCCATCCCCTCTTATCAGACATGACCTGAAGGGAGCAACATCTTCTCCTAGTATCAGGCTGTGCACAATGCCAGCAGCAAAATCCCAAAAAGATGTAAGCTGGCTGACAAAGTTTACTTTTTATGTCTGAAATTGTGCTGCAAGCACAGATGCTGGAAGTGAGGAGTGGGTGACTTCCCTGGGTCACTCAGTCTTCTTCCAGTGATGATTCTCAGACTCTGAAAGAATGTCACAGGTGAGGTGCTGCCCTGCATGGGACCTGTGGCATACTGAGCAGAGGTATGAGCTCTGCATGGCACAGGAGGAGCATGCAGACCTGGTTCAAACCTGCGCAGGGAGGCGCCACACAGGATCACTCCGTAGGGCACTGCTCAACAGCCAGCGTATCCTTCAGGCACATACACTCAGTGCCTCATTAAAAAGGATTAAATCTCCAGCCAAACCCAGCTCCCATTAGTGAGGCCTTCTCCTCACACCTTGTACCCTTATACTCTTTCCTATGAACAGGAGGATAAGAGACATGCAGGGAACTTGCCAATTCACTTATCCCTGGTGCAAAGGTCTGCATACCTTGTTCAATGTACCAGTACACTGTGCGAGTGATTTTTGTCAAGCTCAGTTCTGCTGTGCACTCCTGGGGCTCGGGGCTCTGCATCCATGCAAAACTGTAGGTTTCTGTAGCTGAACACTTTTTTGTCAACAGAGCTATATTTTATGCCCTTTTACCCACCAAGTATGTTTGTCCCTGTGCAGTCCTGAACAACTGCAAGCGATGCCCCAGCCTCTCTGAACAATCTGCTCCTGTGTTGCAGCCTTCAGCTAATGAAGACATTTTCTAATGTCCAGTCTGACCTTCCCAGGGTGCAGTCTGCAGCCACTGGCCCTTTCTGTGCCACCTGCCACTTCTAAGAACAGTTTGGCTTATCAACTTTGGAAGTCCCATTTGAGTATTCATATGTGCTTATTAGATCACTCCACTGCCTGCTTTTCACATAATTAAACCCCAGCTCTTCAAGCCTCTTCTTGGTCATGTATCTCCTAGCAGAGTACCCCTGGGCCATGTTCCCAAACTCCCCCATTAGCCAGGCTCAGTCCCAGGTGTGATCACATCAGTACTGAGTAGAAGGGAAGAAGAATGTCCCTTGATCAAAGTTTTCACTCTTAATAACACAGCTCAACATGCTGATGGCCTTATTCATGGTGACATGGCCAGCTGGCTCAGCCTGCAGCTCAAAGCCAGCCCCAGCTCCTCTTCAGCAAGGAGGTGAGCCTGCCTGCCACCCCTTGGCTGTGCCATACTTTGGATTGTGCTGCCTGGGGGCAAAACAGTGCACTTGTCCTGGCTGAATCTCATAGGGTTGCTGCTGGCTTGAACCTCTGGTGTCTTTTGGATTAACTTCCTTAGGTGCCTGCACCTCTGGATGCTTTTGGACTGAAGAGTAGCCATTCCCTGTGTAAGTCACTCTTCCTCATTTGGTGTCATCTGTAAATTTATTCAGGTTGGTTTTCTGTGTCAGTGTGGATCACTGATGAACATATTGATCAGCATCAGCTCAGTATTACAGAAATTTGACCCTGCTATGCATGGTCTTCTAAAGGCCACATTTCACCCCATTATCCATGTAAGAGAGCACAAAACAGCAGCACAGCCTCACCACCCCCACCGGGACAGCTCTCACTTTTACCAAATCCCATCCTCTATTCCCCTGTTCCCCTCTCACTCCTACCTGGCTCTTGCTTTCTTTACAGTCTTCTGTGCTGGGAGTCTAGGATAGCTTTTGCATCCAACCTTACTGAGATATCTACTAAGACTGTCACAAAGAGGGCTTAGCATGATGGTCATGGTGCTCTTCTGTGAGAGGGACTTGAGAAAAAAAAGGCTGACACCATTTGCTCCTAGATGGTAAGATACTGGGCTGTTTTGTCTGTCCATTTAAAAGACAGAAATTACTTTTCTTAAATAAAACTGCTAGCAACTTATACCTCTGCTTGGCCTTCACATCAAAGTGCTTCTTTTTAGACTTCAGTGTGAAGCAATGACAAAGTGTAACACACATGCATTGAGAAAGGGGACAATGATGCGGAGGACCATTTAGCCAACCTGGCAGACCTAGTTCTTACTCCACAATATGATTATGAGCTGGAAAATACTGACATAAATACCTGAAAGTAGAGCTGCCTGTAGGCTATTTCTGTTCTGCAGTTCATGCAGACAGGCCTGAGCTAGCCTTAAAATAGCCAGCTTGGTTATTGCAAATGTAGTTGTGGGCGAGTGCAGCTTAACTCAGATTACTCCCACATACATTCCCTTCATCTCCTGAATTAGTCTTGCAAGCCACACTGAGTCCTCCACTGCCACAGCCATGCTGCCAGCAGCGTCTGCACCAAAGCTGGCTGGTGTTTGCATGGCGTGGAGGTCCTTCCTACTTCTAGAGAGGAAGGAGCTGGCGTCCCAGCGATATAATTCCTTTCTGCCTAGGAGAGTACTTTGTAGAGATGGCCATAAGGCAGTTGCTTGGGCTGGGGGCATACGAGCAGTCACTTATATTGACCCCATAAGCCTTGTGGAGGACATGGCTGGATGGTCTGCACAGCTCCTTCCCTTTGCCTCCCTTTTGCTCTTCCTCTTCAACCTCTTCTCGCAGATCTCTCTGCTTCAAAGCTACATTTCCTCCTGGAGCCATGGACGTTTTTAACATTGCTTATGTGTACTAGGTTTCCTAATTATTTACCTAGAAAGTAGGATTAAAGGAACTGCTTTATTTACTGCTACCCAAATGCTCTGCACTGGTGAGAACATCTTTATACGTCCATGCAACTACCATTTAACAGTCCACAGACATGAAGTTCACGTTCTTGTTAGAATTGGGTTGTATTTTATAAGATGACTGTTGCTGAAGTGATGCCAGTCCTGCCACACATGTGGTAGCACATTATGGCAACAGTTCATCACTTATGTACCTTTGTTATGAATCCATTTTGCTTTGAACTCAGTGTGTCACAATGCTGAAACAGAGCAATATACCCTCCTCAGTAGCAGTGATGTGACATGAATTTCCCCTCTCCAGTTTCCACCCTCCTCCTGTCCTCAGTTGTCACCCTCTGAAGGGTGGGCCATAGTTATCTCAAAAGAAGAGAAGGAAACATGCTACCCTTTGTGATGTGAATAATGAGTAGACAAAATGTCTGAGGAGTATTTATTCAACATATGAATTAAATTTCAGGGCTTGAAAAATAAACATCAGTGGAAGTTTAAAAACATACTTTCCCAAGTGCAATTTTTACAGGGATTTTATTTGCTGAAATACCTTTGTTTTTACAGGAGATAACATTTAGCAGTAATGAGAATACAAACTATATGTTTAAGTAGATTATTCTAAAATTAATTAATTAATGCTTGGTTATAATGTATTCATATAAGGATTGGACACAAGGGACCAGATCCAGGGCAGTGGGGGATCTGTCTGCTTCATCTTAACAAGAAATGACGAGAGTTGGGACAAAGCATCCTGCAGCAGGCAGCCTTCCTTCACTGGGGTCCCTGCTGGTCCCAGGGTGATGGGGCTGCACAACAAGGGAATACCATGCCAGGACTGCAGCAGGGACGTGGGGTGTAAAAAGGGACAGACCTGTTCACAGCCTGGCTTCTCCACCTCTGGATACAGCCCATGAGCCTCCCTCCTCCACCTGTATGGACGTGGGGCTGGAAGAGACAGGCCCAGAGTGAGAATGGATGCAACAACATTGCTGGCAGCAAGGAGAGGGCCCTGCCTTCTTGTGCAGACTCCTATGACCTGCCTCAGGAGTCTATGTGGACCAACATTAGTTTTTAAGCAGCATTCAAAATCAGGCTCTTGGTTACACTAGCCAAAAGCAACCTCACAGCTGTCAGGATTTCTGATGTTCGGGTCCTGCCTCCCAGATCACATCCTGAAAGTAGACCTGTGTTTTATGCATGCCATTCCTCCTCCTCTGCCCACACTTTCTGCTGCTGCACCACTGCTGCCCACATGCCAGGGCAGCCGTTAGGCAGCTTTTTGCTTTCTGCTTGCATTTGAATCCCTGGAGTCTTGTTCTTCAGTCTCACAGCATGTGCAATGCACAGAGATATCGGGTCTCCCACAGCCAGCACAGTGCCCAGGTCTTCCCCACCACCCCTCCACTTAGAATCATAGAATCATAGAATTAGCTAGGTTGGAAAAGACCTACAATATCATCCAGTCCAACCATCCACCTACCACCAATAACCCCACTAAACCATGTCTCTCAACGCCACATCCAAACGTTTCTTGAATACCTCCAGGGACAGTGACTCAACCACCTCCCTGGGCAGCCCATTCCAGCACCTGTCCACTCTTTCAGAAAAGTAGAATTTCCTAATGTCCAGTCTAAATCTACCCTGGCGCAACTTGAGGCCATTCCCCCTTGAACTGTCACTAGTTACAAGAGAGAAGAGGCCGACCCCCAGCTCACTACAACCTCCCTTCAGGTAGTTACAGAGAGCGATAAGGTTTCCCCTGAGCCTCCTCTTCTCCAGACTGAACAATCCCAGCTCCCTCAGCTGCTCCTCATAAGGCCTGTGCTCCAGACCCCTCACCAGCTTCATCACCCTCCTCTGAACACTCTCCAGGGCCTCCGTGTCTTTCTTGCAGTGAGGGGCCCAAAACTGGACACAGTACTCGAGGTGTGGCCTCACCAGTGCTGAGGACAGAGGGACAATGAGTTCCCTACTCCTACTGGCAACACTATTTCTGATACAAGCCAGGATGCCATTGGCCTTCTTGGCCACCTGGGCACACTGCTGGCTCATGCTCAGCTGAGCATCGGCCAATACCCCCAGATCCATTTCCTCCACACAACCTTCCAGCCACTCTGCCCCAAGCCTGTAGCGTTGCCTGGGGTTGTTGTGGCCAAAGTGCAGGACCCACCACTTAGTCTTGTTGAACCTCATCCCATTGGCTTCAGTCCAGAGATCCAACCTGTCCAGATCTCTCTGTAGGGGCTCGCTACCCCCAGGCAGATCGACACTTCCTGCCAGCTTGGTGTTGTCTGCAAACTTACTGAGAGTGCTCTCAATGTCTCCACTTCTTGTGCACTCTCCTCTGTATCTCACTCCATGGCTTTCCTCTCCAACAAATCACAGCACCTCTGCAGCCAAGAGTTAAGCAGGCTGGGACTGAGGTTTAAATGGTAGATTTAAATTGTTAGAGGTGGCAGCAGTAGTGAGGACATCTGCGGGGTGTCACTTTGCACTGGGGCAGCTTGACACTCACGTCTATGCTTTCCTGGTCCTGCTGGACTTGGGGGAGAGGTAGTGGCAGGAAGCAGAGGGACTGGAGAGAAGAGACAGTGGATCCTGTTCTTTGTTTTCTGTTCTGTGAGGTGGATAAATGCCAACTCTTAATTATGCTTCAGCATTTTCCTTTTTAATGTTAATGCCAGTGCTAATTAAAGAACAACAGTGCAACTTGATTTATCTGGGCCAAGATGGCCATTGTTGAGGTAAACAGGTACAATCATTTTCATTTTACTGGATTTGCATTCAGTTACACACTGTATTTATTTGGACATCTGCCTCTTAAAAACACACATTAAGGACAGAAGAAAATGTCGTTTAGCAAATTAGCTATGAGTCATCTGTCATTGGAGAAGCTGAACGTACAGGTACCTTTCTGGACTTCCCTGTTGTGGGATGACGTATGAAATTATACACTGAGTAAAACAATCCAGTAATTAAAAGCAAGGCATGAATTACAATAACAGCTATCACAGAGAGTAGATTAATTCTCTCATGGCTACAATGCTACTGTAAATGAAGTATCACAACTGATTATAAATGAGTTGTGATGAGCCAAATCATCTCAGAAAAATACAAGGTCTTTGTAAGCAAGCTAGCAATCACAGACCATGATTCTTGGTTTAATCTGAAGTCTCTGGGAGCATCAGTTGATTTGAGAACCGCTGGAGTTTGCAACTCTATTCATCTTTATATGAAGTCATGAATTTCTGTTGGCTTTTAAAAGTCCCCTAAAATGTGATTCTGAATGGTACCTGATAATGTTCCCCGTTGCTTCTGAGGGTAACAGTGAGGAGGTGGAACTTCTCAAGTTAGCACACACAAGACCTCATTTCTGAAATTTTGATCCATGCTCACACCTGACAGACTTTGTATCAATTATGACATTCTCTGACAAAATAATAATAATAAAGTTGTGCCCTGGGTGATTCCAAAATTAAATTTCTTAGCAGGCTGTAATACAGCAGGCTGAATTTTGAACAGGAGGGGCCAATATGGACAGCTTGATTTTATCACAGGGAGCTGCATCATCTGATCCATTTAATTAACTCATGATACAGAGAATAAAATAACTGCATTGACTAGGAAAATATACTGGAGGGTGGTGAATGAAGAGATAATGAGGCCAAAATCATAATTCATGATAAACATTCACTATAAAAAATCAGTCTTATCTGCCCATCTCTTGGCTGATGACATCCATACTGAGCACATCATAGATGTGACACTGCTTCTAACATCTTTCTGAAGCATGAAGACCTAATCGTATCCTCACAGGAATTTCTGTGTATATAATGTAGTAAAAACAAAGCAGCCTTTGTGGTCATGCGCTTGTCATTCAATGCAGGAATCCAGCGGGTCCAGCAGGAATGATAAGCCAGTCTTCCAGCTATTTACAAGACAGTGCCATAAAAGTGTGTTTCACAGACAGACAATAAGCACTGTCCTAGGAATGTCGTTTCAAGAGTCATGAAATCAATCCTCATGTGAAACCACTAGGATTAATTTGATCACCAATCCGAGCAGGCTAGTCGCCCTGGCAGGGCAGGTCTGACCAATCCATCAGGGTACCTTGCTGGCTATGTGATGCATAGCACTTCTCTGTATACGCCACACAGGACACACACGTTCTTCTCATTTGTGACTGAATGAGGGTTTCCTTCATAATGCCTTTACCCAGCTTGCCGCTGAACATGCATGTGCTTCAAGCTAACAAGATGTCTCTGCTAGGTGATATTGGAGGAGGTGGAGGAGTACTTTACCTGGTTACAGGTAACCAATTAAGGTGATAGACAATTAGGAAAGGTTTTTCCTGTGGACCAAGTGGCTCAGTTAAATGCCAAGCTGAGAGCAAGAAAATACTCTGCAGGGTGACTCACTGCCCCCTATTACAAGACGGAGGGAATGAGGTTGGAATGCATGGAAAAGGGCTGAAGAAAATTCTGTGAAAGTCAGGTACTCTTGTAAATCCTTCAAATGAAACAAGCATTTTGGAGAAACAAAGCTGAGAGAAGAGCTGCATTAATTTTCACAGATACGCAGAACAGGAACAGGGAATTTTGTCACCCCAAATAAGCTGTGGAAGGTATTTTTTACATTTTTAATTACAATCGCCATTCCTGCAGCACAGCCAAATGTGAGAGGTGCCCAGCTCTCCGAACAGTGATTGTTACAGCACTAGCAGTGTGGCAGCCCTGCAGGGGAACTGTGAGCTCTATTATCGTTAAGCCATCTTTAAAAGCCAACCTGACTTCTTACATAAGGTGGCTGAATGTCAAGGATTTTCTTCAAAACAGTGCTAAAAGCAGGAATAACCTGGTTTTATAGTCAGGCCTACTGGCCTTCTGCTTAGTAATGATAAGAAGATGATTACCTTTGCCATGAGATGGTTATCTCCATCCCATTGCAGTTATAAGCCAGATACATACACAGATATATGCATACAAACTCTTCTTGCTCTGTTCCAGATGAGAAGTGTCTCTTCTGAGCACACAGAATGCAACACCAACACAAACCGTAAGTCCTTTCTCTTTGTGAAATACTTGTATTTCCCACCTTTACAGTCCAGAAGGTACTGGACTGATAATTTAGCACAGAAATCAGCCCTTTCGGGATCCATCCCACACACATTACGTTCCTCTTATTTCCCTTCCAGTCCTGCTGAACCATGTCCCCCCTTCCTCATCAGAGTGGTGTTTCCCTCACTCCTAAGCTAAATTACGACTGACAACAGAAATGCAGAACCATGTACTGCTGTATGGCTGAGGGCTGTCACCATGCAGCAGGGTATGAAGACTCTCAGCCACATTTTGTGGCCAGGAACACACACCACTTCAGGTCCCTTTGGTGGCTGAACTTCTCTGGCCTGCTACCCTCTGAAATCAGGCGTACATCAGCACTTATTTTTTACCCTCTCAAGACAGCTCCAGGGTTGGAAACAGTGTCTGTGCATATATGTGCACGTGGGACTGGGGGACACTGATCAGGAGTTGAGTTATCCTGTGGAGAGAGAGGTTTCATTTGTGGCTGTATGGCCCATGGGGAGCCAGGAGGCCTCTGGAGACTGAAGCAGCAGCCTCACGTGGCTCACTTTCTTGAAAAAGCACAGCAGCGTGCTCAGAGACAAGTCAGACCTGCTGCACTGTGTGTCAGAACTGTATGCTAAAACACAGCTAGGTGTTTGCTACAAAACAGTTTGAAAATGGAAAACTCTCAGGACTTTTCCACATTTCAGCTTTAACAAAAATAGTAAATTATTAGTATTACTAAATATTGGACCAGATTCATAATTATTTAGTATCTATTAATCCACATTGTTTCTAAAAAGCAAACTACTGTACTACAATAAAGTGACCAGATCAGTATTTCTGTATTATCTTTATAACAATTTTTCTATCAAACTTGTTTTCCACTTATTTGAATCACACTTGGTGTGATTCAAATAAGACCATGCCTCCCAGTTATAAGTTTGCCACTAGAATTAATTCATCTTGCACCATCCTCTGTCCTCATTACATTTTTATTATAAGAATTAATATATTTTGCCATTTGCTATTCTGGTTACAATCATGAGAAAGTCGTGAGAATGAATATATTTTGTATTACTTTGCCCTTGTTATAATTTTAAGATGTTCTCGAGAATGGATTAACTCAATGCCACTTTTCACTCTTTATCCTGAAAAAGAAAATTAAAATAGTTATGAAACTCCAGTAGGCACTATTCTCTAGCTATTTTGTTATCAGTCTAGAGATTTTATCAAGAAGAAAAATAATAATAAAATGTATAATTCTGCTTGAGAGAGAATGAAAAGAGAATGAATAAAATGGTGCAGATGACCCAGTCCTTGTGATTGGCTCAAGGTCATAATCTCATAATCTTATTCAGATTCTGTAATTATAAAGACACAGTTTTCATTAATTCAACATTTCCCAAGTGGAGTGAAAACAACTGTTTAAAAATTAACTGTAGGAATATTTAGAGTTCTACCATTCAGCTTCCCCAGAAGTGTTTGTCATTTTCTGTTCATTATCAAAGACTGAAGTAAAAATAAGAGAAAAGAAATAGGGTATGTTCAAAGATGAGAACATTGTATTTGTAATGGATGTATACACGTTCTATCACAAACTACGAGGGAGACATATCTAGGTTGTCCTGGGCCTTGAACATCTTTTCATTAAGCTAAATAAAACCCTCACTGATTTTTTGAGTGTCGGATCAAACCTGTGGCCGTCATGTGGAAATTTCCAAGCAACTGGAATAATTTTCCTGCACTGAATGAGTGCAGGCACCGATCACAGCTGCCTCATCCCTGAGTACCTCTTTCCTTCAGACTCATAGAGCAGCACTGCCTCAGGTCCTGATGGATATTTTCTCATTTTTTGAGTCAGTGCATTGTTATGGCTGAAGTTTAACAGAACAGAGTGTAAAGGCTCAGTGCCTGTGGGTAGACAAAAGGGTCGAGGGACTTCAAAGAAAGCTCACATAATCATTTTTAACAAGCTGAATGAGTGTCTTGCACCTCTACTAACCTCTCCTTTCTCAGCAGTGTGATCAGTAATATCAGCTCCTCAGTACTAGGCAAGATATAAAACGAAGAAAAAATCCTTTACATTAGGTGAGATAATAGAGACTGAAAATACTGTAAAAACAAGCTTGTACTCAGCCCTGGTGAGATGGCACCTTGAGTACCTTGTTCAGATTTGGGCCTTCCACAGCAAGAAGGACACTGAGCGTGTCCAGAGAAGGGCAACAAAACTGTGAGGGGTCTGGAGCACAAGTCTTAGGAGGAGTGGCTGAGGGAACTGTGATTGTTCAGTCTGGAGAGAAGGAGGCACAGGGGAAACATTATAGCTCTCTGCAACTGCTTGGCAGGAGACTGTGGCAAGGTGGGGGTGAGCCTCTTCTCCCAGGTAACAGTGAGAGTGCTAGAAGGAATGGCCTTAAGCTGCACCAGGGGAGGTTCGGGTTGGATATTAGGAAAAAAATTATTTTCAAAAAGAGCAGTCAGGCACTGGAGCAGGGAGGTGGTGGAGTCACTGCCCCAAAGGTTCTCAAGAAAAAGGTCAATGTGACACTGAGTGACATGGTTTGGTGATCACAGAATCACAGAATTGCAGGGGTTGGAAGGGACATCCAGGAATCATCGAGTCCAACCTCCCTACTAAAGCAGGTTTTCTGCAATAGGTGATGATGGTGTTGGTTGGACTAGATGATCTTAGTGGCCTTTTCCAACTCTAACGATTCTATGAAATTCCTTTCCTAATTTTGTAGAACAGGAATAATTCAGCTAATTTTTATAGTGAGTCCACAAGTGTGAAACTACTTATTTCCTCCCCTACAATACTGGTGAATTACATCAGTAACTGCTGTGCTAGTAGTGGATATGTAATGTTCCACCTCTGTCCATGGAGCTATTCTGCATGACCCACTCAATGCTTTCGTAAGCTGGGACTACATTCTCACAGCACATAGCTGTTCAAGTCATATGATGCTGAATGCTTCAACAGAAAATTTATCTCTGTCTTTTCTTGCCACATATTCTCTACTAGAAATGCATATCAGTTTCTGCCTTATCTGCGGGAGAAGAACTTTGTGAAGAATGTTGTTCACAAGACAAAACCGGACAAGAAATCCAAGTTTTGGTGCTTCAGACTTTGGAAATTACTTCTGCTCCCTCAAAGCTCCAACTTGGATATTGATAATCTCAAGAGAAAGGGACTTTTTTGATGCTTCTTTTGGTCTGCTGTATTACACCTGTGATCCTGACTCCGACTAGACGTGCATGGTTGAGACTTTTTTATTAGCCTGTTATTGAACTGTAAAAGATCTTGTTTCACATACTTCTCTATGTATCCAAGAGAGGGACTGCTGTTTGGATAGACTGGAGATGCCCTGGCAACGGCTAAGGCTGATTACCAACTTTTCCGCAGCTGGCTCAAGGACTATGCTTGGCCTGGCATTCTGCACACTCTAAATTCACTTGAAAAAATAATGAAAGAGATGTTTCTTTCCAAATACCTTATTTTAACCTTTGAATCTGTTATAAAGATTTTCGATGTTTCTAGTGAACAACGTTTACCATTTTAAATTATTTCACCCTGAACTTGCACCTGGCTTCTTGCTGCACTTGAAAGATTTATACACTCAGATTTTCAGTGCTCACTGGAAAAACAGAGAGGCAAGAGGGAAAACTACCAGAGAAAAATAGTCAGATGTTATCAGGGCCAACAGTACACTGAGGGTCCTCACTGTTCCTGCCCAACCCATCCCCAGTCTATGTGCGCCAAAGGCTTTGCCAAAACATAGCTTTGTCTCTACCAATGGTTGCGAAAATGCTTTAAATGAGCAAACACGCTCCATTTGTTTATGCATGCTTGATTGCTTTGATGAAAATCTTATTTTTTTCTTAGATTTCTTCTCTAGATAATCACAGAAGACTTTTTGGGTCAGCACAAAATTTGTAAAGAACAAATTTGGCATGAAAATATGAGGATGCTGTTGGAAGTGATACTATTTGATCTTGGAATACAATACCCCAGCTTGGTACCATGGAGCATTACCTCTTGCACACACACTGCACCTAGGGACTCTCTGCCACATTCACACTGCTTGCTCCTGCTGCCTTTACATGCCAGAGATGGCACTGATAGGAGTTACAAAAAGATCAAATCTATCCCCAAACCACTCATGAAGCTAGTAAAATCCTCAGACATTGCTAAAACTAAAACAGAAAGCTGGAAATGTGAATGTTCAGTTTTCAGCTGAAAACGTTTGGCCACTTGTGTATCATGTAGATAGTCCAAAAACCTTACCTAAGAAGAATACTGGGTAATTGTTTTAACTTCAGAAAGCTGGCATGTTTACCATTAAATACAGTCCCTGTGTTCTGTATATACATAGTTTAATGAAATTTTTGTTAGTGACAAGCTACTTCTTTGTCTTCAGCTTAAAAATTAGCAGACCCTTTGTCTGGATCCATAAAAAATAAATGCTCCTATGAGGTAAGTTTTCACAGACCACCTCTTCTCCTGGAGCACTGGATCTGCATGCACCCTCCACACCGCATTTGGCTGTGCAGGCAGTCATGCACTGGGCTAAGCAAACTGGGCCAGTCGTGTTCCTCACCACCACGAGGTGATGGAGTCACCCAGGATGGCTGAAAGGACACTGGTGCCTGGGAGAAGATGGTTTTAAAGAGTGTGGCACTGCATGTCTTTGGAAGATGAGCCACTCCTTGGAGGGGGCCGGCTGGCACATACAACACAGGAGTTTTGTTACAGGCCTGTAATTAGCAACTAATAAAATCCACCCCCCTTTCCCAGCTTCCCTGTAAGACAGCAGCAGGTGTTCCTATTTTCAGATGTATGTGAAATATCTGCCAAATCATTTGGCACATTTCTTGCTGAAATGTGCCAAATTACCTGTCATGCCCAAACTGCCTTTTTAAAAGAAAGATAAATGCTCCCACAGCCCCCTTTGTATGGAACACGAGTGCCCTCCCATGGAATGCCCGTGCCGTCCCCATGTCGCCCAGCTCAGGGGCATACTGTGAGTCTGTTTTGTGGGAAGGAGTGAAGGTGGGCTGACATGTCTTCTGTTGCACCTGGGGCCGTGTTGTGCTGCCTGTCCCCACAGCTTGTCCCCAGCTCTTGTTGCTGCCCTCTGTGTGCTGCACCCCCAGGATGGAGTGTGATGGGGGTTTATCATGGGACCAAGAGTGTGATCATCCTGTACAAGGCTTGGTACCGCCAGGAGCAGCTCTTTCTGTAGGAACAGCTGGACGAAAATACCTACCAAAATTCCCACTTGAGAGGCTGGTGAGTCACTGCTGAGATATGGGGCTTTGCCTTCCGGCCCCCCATGGCAGCAGCAAGGACCAGCAGGCAGCAGAGGAAGAGCCACGGAGCAGCATCGTGACAGGAGGGATAAAGTGTCTGCTGTATATGGACACAGTGCAGAAAGGACATCATGGTGGGAGGAAATGCAAAGAAATCATAGGACCAGATGCCCTATCTCAACAGAAAGTGTCTGTGAGTGGAATTAACTTTCTGGAGGACAGAGGAAGGGGAAGGTGTTTTATTGTTCATAACAGCTGATGATGACAGATGAAAATTTCTTTCATCTGCTGCTTGAGACCTTGTTCTTGGATTTTTCCTGATTTTTTTATGCTTTTATCATGATCTCAGTCTCTCTCTTTGGAGATTTTAATTATCTTACCATGTGCTCTTTTTATATGAATAAATAATTATATTATTTTTAGCCATCTTTATGAAAGATACTTCAAGGCCTAAGCTATCAGAAATTTAAGAGCTCCAAGTCTCACTGCAGCCAGCAACACTTGATGCTGTCCTTTTTCTTGTCCTCTCTCTTGCTAACTAACATACAGACCCTCTCATGCATAGACCACGAAGGAAATAGCAACGAAGGTCTGAGCCCAAGTCTATGTCTCTGAAAAAGTCCTCACAACATGTCACAAAGCTTTGCCTTTTCAAACCCATCGAGTAAGGGAGTAGCCAGGGTAATCTCATAATTGTCCACAGCTCAGCTGTTGCAAAATGGAGTGCAGCCTGAGCTCGCTTATTGACTTTTCACTTATCTTGGATGACTATTTTACATGCAGTAAAATCTCTAATCAAAAAAGCAAGGAATCCATTAAATGCAGCGCTATAACTGCACCAAGCAGGACTTTGGTCTGCTCTTCTGCTTCAACCCTCAGCAAAGTCACCGAGCACCTCCCAGTCATGCATAAGGGAACGTGACCAGCATCTGTCACTTGTTACTTTTCTCAAATTCCGTGGAGAAGCATCTTTACAGCTGTGTGCTACCGGCACCCCGCTGAGTCATCTAGCAGCTTCTGATGTCTTCTTATGTATTCTTTTCTCACTGATGATTGCTAACTGCCCCCGAGTAGGACTGACTTTAAAATACCTACCACACAAAACCAATATCTATTGTAATTACCATCATCATAAAAACTTACCTTTCCATGGCACCTGTCAAAGCAAAGCAAGTCAATGATAGAGCACTGAAATGCCACCTCCTTGGGGTTGAAGGGTAGCTGACAGTGCACCACGTGCTACATGATGGGGGGAGAAACAACATTTTGGGCAAGGAAACTGGGCACAGTTTCTCTAAGAAAAATGTATACAGCATGAACAGGGAAGATCCCAGAGAACAGGGAGATCTCATCCCAGTGACATCACAGCATGTAGTGTGGAACTCAAGGGGATGTTGTTTTGGGATGCTCATATAGCAGAACTCCCATTCTCTGAGTTTTGGTATGAAGGCCCAGCAGCTCACTCCATGCTCCCACCAAGCTGCTTGCCTTCTCCTGCTTGAGGTGTTGTAAACACTCATGGGAGCCTGCCACCAAGGTGTCATTTTTACCCTGGCTTCAGCTGTGGATAGAAGAAGGCTTTCCTGATACCCTCTTACTGCAGGATCTGCAGTGCTTGTCTCAGAGGAGAACTTTTCAGAAGAAAATTACCATGCTATTGCAAAGTGTCTTGGGCTCTCAGGGGCAAAACCTTGGCACAGACAAAAGGGGATGTGTGTAAGTACACACACACTGGAGTTTGTTGACCTTGTGCAGTGGCTGTTCTTAGGTGTGTCCATGTGTGTGAGAGCGTGCACATGCATGTGAGGGGACACTCACAGGCTATGGGGACACTGCAGTGGCTTTTAGCAGGTATATCCACAGACATGATTCAGCACTTGCCAACTCATAATACCACCTCATGCTTGTGCTCTCGTCTTCGTACTGAAAAACTTGGTCTTTCCAGTTTTATGACAATTACCATGCTATCCAAATGCATCTTGAGACTAAAGTGCTGACAATATTTTGCCCACCCTTACTTCAGGAGGGAGCTGTAGGCATGGTGGGATTGCTTCTGCAAGGATGAAGGTGCATCCGGGGAAGAGCTTGCACAACAGCTGCCTTCATCTCTGAATCACTCGAGGTTTGCAGCTACTTTTTTTGGCTGCACTGTGCAGTGGTGAAGTGCTTTGCATTTATGGAAGAATGCAGGCACAGGCAGGACTCTTCTATGAGAGAGAACTCAATCAAGACTGACCTTTCATTGGTGAACCTGAGTTCATTTGCTTGGCAAGATCAACCTAGGGTTCACGATGCCTTGAGGCACGTAGGCCTTTGACTGAATGACTGTTCATGGCTCATACTGCGATCTCAAAGGATGATATATTGCCTTCCAAACTCCATTTTTTCTCTGGGAAGGGTACCCGGTAGTCCAGTGACTGGATTTTCTGTGTGGCATGCTGCACACATGTAGAGCAGTAGGGAACAATTTCTACTGAAAGTTATTTAATAACAGTAGTTGTAACAGGGTCCCCAAGGGCTCAAGCAGGCGCAGCACACCCTCACCTGAAGATGAGTGCACAGAAGAAAGAGGGAACAGCAATGAGAGACAGGCACTTGTATGCAAGGCAAGTCTCACTGGAATAGCAGGAAGGGTGCTCGAATAGTTCTGGTTTTAGCCTGCAGTGGGTGAAAAAGGGGAGGAAATGGCAAATAACAAGACCGCAGCAAAGGGGAGAATGAGTAAATCCCACACTTCAGAGGGTCACATGCAATCACTTATTGTGCTCGCTCCCTACTTCTGCCTTCTTCCTCCTCTCCCCTTCCTCCTTCACAAAAACATGACAGGCAGCTAGAAAGCAAAGCTGGGAAAACAGGAAGGACAAGCTCTCCATCCGTTTGCAGTTTGTACAATAGAGAACAAACAGATCTTTGATTGTTGTTTTTTTCACACCACTATAGTAGACAGTTCATTACATGTATTAGATCTAAAATCTCGAGCTGATTTTTTGGCCAGCAGTAATATTCTCCTGGGTACACATACATGCACAAAGCTTAAAATGAGAACAGGCAATACAAGAGAGTAACCAGGATAGCTGCGACCAAAAACAATAACCAGGTTTCTAAAGAATGTAAAACTAGTCTTTCCAGGCCTGACTGCTAGCTAAGCAGATCTCCAGACCTATGCAAATGTCCTGCAGGTACAGGATTCCTGCTGCCTCTTCTGAAAAAATCAGATGTCAGCCACAACCGAGAATGGGATCTGAGCCTAGATGAACCCTGGCTGAACACAATAGCTCCTCATCCAGCCATGCACTATCTTCAGGGCTTGTGAATGATAAGCAGATGGAAGAGAAAAACATACATGACAAATATCAGTGCAGCCTTTAAGCAGGAAGACAGTAATATCGATTGCTTTGTTTAGCAATAGGAATTAGTGCATTAGTTTAAGAACCAATATAGTAGTTTAGCAAAAGGAATCTGTAAGTTATAGTTCTAAAATTTTCCATTTCAGCTTTAGTGGGTGAACAGTCTTGTTTTTCCTCAACAGTTTTGCACTGAGGACATAATAGAATACTTTTATC
>NC_034438.1:19701964-19781373 GCF_002078875.1 Numida meleagris
ATTGTTTTTAACAAGTGGCTCACTGTGGCCAAATAAGCAATGGAAGTCTTCCAAACTGGGGGAAAGTGGATGGAAGTGGGTCAAAGGCTTCAGTGGTGAAGCTGATGGTGAAAAAGGGGGAAGAAGTGGGTGGGCACTTGACCATCCTATGTACCACCGAGCATGCCCAAAGGGACGTTAGCACGTATTTACGAGTCCTAGAAAAAGAATGAACATGTATGCCAATGTACTGCACATGAACGTCTTAAGTGTTCAAATGTAGAACTTGAACTTTGAGAGGACGCGCTTGCTTGTCAAGTTGCCTGGTGTGCTTCGTGAGGAATCAAGGAATGCTGCTTTCTAACACCACTTTCGAGTTAGAAAGTTTCCTTCCTGGATTTCGGATGACAGTAGGAACATAGATAACTTATGAAAATACCAGAGTAGTCTTTGGGCAGCAAGGTGTGGATAAACACCAGCAACTACAAATGATTTCTAGAAGTGTCCTGCCATCAGTGAGAATTCATACTGTCACTTCCAGTTGCCAGGGATCTGTGGGATGAATATTCTCCAGCCTGCTGTGTGCAGGATGTAGAGCAACTCCTCTTGCACGCTGATAGTCCCCACAGCTGCCACAGCTCTGTCAGCTGTGCAAAACTATGACACTTTATGCAAAGAAGAGCCTCCATGAGCCTAATGCAAGGTGTTGCACTTGAGTTGGGGCAATCCCCAACATGTGTACTGCCTGGGAGAAGGACTCATTGAGAGCATCCCTATGGAAAAGGACTTGGGGGTTCTGGTGGCAAAAAAAAATGAGCACGAGCCAGCAGCATGCACTACAGCCTAGAAGGCCAACTGCGTCCTATGCTGCATCAATAGAGGGGTGGCTAGCAGGGAGAGGGAAGTGATTGTCCCCCCTGCTCTGCCCTTGAGAGGCCACGCCTGGAGTACTGTGTCCAGACCTGGGGCCTCCAGCACGAGGGTGTGGAGCTCTTGTAACAGGTCCAGAGGAGGGCCACCAAGATGATTAGAGGGCTGGAGCACCTCCCCTGTGAAGACAGGCTGAGTGAGCTGGTCTTCTTCAGCCTAGAGAAGAGAAGTCTCTGGGAGACTTCATTGTGATTTGCCAGTACTTGAAGGGAGCTTATAAAGAGCAGGGAAACAGACTTTTTACGTGGTCTAATAGTGATAGGACTAGGGGTAAAATTATATGTATTTTTCGCTTTAAATTATAAGAGTGGAGATTTAGATTAGATAATAAGAGGAAATTTTTTATTCAGAGGATGATGGGGCACTGGAGCCAAGAAGCTGTGGATACCCCATCCCTGGATGCATTCAAGGCCAAGTTGGATGGGGCCCTGGACGGCCTGATCTAATGGGTGGCAAAGGGTGCCCATGGCAAGGACTTGGAAATGAACGATCTCTAAGGTCCCTTCCAACCCAAGCCATATGATTCCATGATTGTAGGAGATTTGCACTCTATTTGGCCTAAACAGGAACGGCCCACTTTCCACTTGTCCAATGAGATGATCTGGACGTTCAGAAAGACATCAGGGAGGCTGTGGCATGACTGGGAAGGGGTCTCCTGTCACTAGCTTTTGCTCTTCCTCTCCTCCCAGTGGGACCTAAGAGTTTATTTCGTGGTGCATTTGCTAACAAATGCAGAGGGATTGAGATTAAACCAGCGTAAATCTGCTCCACTGTTTGGACATCTTTTTTCAGCACTTTTTTTTTTTTGTACTAGACAAATGAGGTGATCCAATTACTTGTGAATAGATTTGTGGTATCCAGAGCTATTTCAATACTGATGTGCCTCTGTTCCTTCCTGCAAAATATGTCAAAGCAATTTATCTTCACATTTGAATAAGTCATCTATGCAATCACTCTCCTTCAGGGAGAAATTTAATTTCATCTGCAGAAGGCTTGCTACTGCTATACAGACATGCGTAAGTCACAGTTAATTGCATAGCTATCCCTGAACTTCTCTTTTTAAAGTTGGAGAAGTCATCAGAAAACATTCCTTGCTTCTCTAACTGGAACCAAGATTTGGTAAATACAGATATTAAAATGAAACCATTAATGAAGACTTATTTAAAGAGTTAGTATAAAGAGGAAAGTTTCTCCTACATGCTGTCTTTTCCTTACTCTTGCACAGCCAAAGGGCTCTCATTATGACTACCTCTGTGAAAGCCACATCACACAGAGCTCCTATCATACCTCCTTGTCTGCACAAAGCATTGCTCAGAGAAATGATCAGAACAAGCACATTATTCTGTGGGGAAATTATATAACTATGGCACATCTGTACCAGAATAGGAGTTAACACAACCATTTCATATAGCACGTGCTGCCTGTGCTGAAGGGAAGAAAGAGCATTGAATTTGTGACTTGTTGAGCAAGTTCACAGCTCTGAACTTGCTGTATGCTGGCAGCAGGTGAAACACAATGCCAGCGGGTCTTAAAATAAGAGCTGAATAAGCCCATGGGACCATGGAGTCAATTAATGGGCTATGAGAAATGGCTTCCTCTACTGCTCCCCACAAGACGGTGTCCTGCAAAAGGAACCTGGAAATGTCTGGGCCTCAATGTCACTCTGATGGCTGGACAACAAGGCTCAGACAAGTGCAGAAACACAGCCCCTAAGGCAAAGGGAGTAATTACTAGTTGCAGTTACTCTGTGGTTAAGTTTGATCATTAACTGTAGTAATTGCTGCACTACACCTGTTTTTTTCCAGTTTGGTCACTTCTCTAATTGACGGGCTAATCTTACAGTCACTAATCAGGCTCAGCACATAATGGCACAGATTCTCATTCTTTACAGCCACTCGGTTGTCCCCATATGCAGTTTCCTTCCAGACAATGTGTCTGGTTTGTGATGCCATCAGAAGCCCTGAGCAGGCAATATCTCCAGTAACTGCTATGAGCATCCACCGAGTGTTGCTGGAGTATTATCCACTGGGTGTGCTGTGATAGACCAGTCTGGGCTGGATCAGGGAATCATAAACAGGTATGGCAAGACAGGACTCTGTGTGGCATAAAATACTCAGATGTGTTCCCAGCACTGAAATAAGTGCTCAGGCAGCTCTTCTGTTTTTACTGAATTTAACAAAAATGAGTATAAAGATCTACCATTGTTATACTGCGAGGGAGATAGGGGTAGGGACACAGTGCAGGACCCACTGCTCTGGATCTCCATCACAAAAGCATCCTCCTGTAACACTTGAAAGTAGTATTTAGCTTGGGATTTTCTGGACTGCCCAGTGAGCCAGCTGCCCTTTATGCGGGACCCTAGGCTATCAGTCATTTCAGCTGATACTGAATGTTCTGTTGCTCTCATTTCACATGGGAACTATTCCAAAGGAAACATCCCCGTGTAACCCTTTGGCTTCTGTTCTTTTCTTTGGGTGCATGAGTGAAAATCACTTTTCTGAAGTTGTATTGACAGTCCACTGGACAAATTGCACCTGTTCTGTGCAGCAAAGAGAAGCATGCGTTTCAAACTCGGATGCCTCTTCAGTGCCTTTTCTAGTGATATCCTTTGTAGTATGAAGGGTCTTTCTTAGGCCAGTATGCCCTGCAGCACATGGGGCATGGAACAGCACTTTGTGGAGGATATCACAGTGAGGTCCATGGTGGCTCTGCAGTCACAGGAACAAGATAATAGGAAGAGTTTTCATCTCCAGCCCCTTAGCTGTGGCATCACTGGGGAAGAAATAGTCAGGGAGTCAACCTACAGGATTTCCCTTCGAAGTACAAGTACTTGTACTGACATTGCCAGGCCACAGACATTGTAAAAGCAGGAAGTACCAAAATGACTCAGCTTTGTACTCAGATAAAGAGCTGAGCAAGCTATTGCTACGAAAAGGTTATGAGTTTTAGAGTAAAGAGACCTTGTGTCCAGTCTATAATTCTTTTCTTTACACAGATATCTCATTATTTCAAACAGTATACCCTAAATTCAAAAGCAGGAGTAAGTCTCCTCTGACAGGCTCTCTTCCATCAGAGAGATGAAAATCATCCCAGTTTTTCTTCAGACTTGTGACAGAATGAGGTTCCTGCAGGCTCTCTCTAGGCAGCTGCTGCATGGCACACCCTTACCTCCACGGCTCAGGGCTTTGTCCACCCTCCACCGCTGCTGGTTATTACATAAGACATTAGTCACTGCAATGCACTCTCTGTCCATCAGTATCGGTTTGACTCGCATATCATCTGCACAGTAATTTGTATATTTGTGATGATGTTCAAAGAAATTAAGTCTCTGCTTTGGCAGCTGCTCTTTCCATATCCAGAGGAAAAATGATCAGAGGAAGGATGGAAAAAAAGAGCAAAGCCTCCAACCATTGGCAGCTGCTTTCAGAATTTAGCCCTCAGTATTTGTCACAGTGTGGAGATTGGATCAATATGACCCTCACATTCTCACTTCATCATCTGTGTCCCCCAGGAGACTAAAACTGACCCCTGCAAGTGGCATTCCTCCTCCTGATTACTGCTTTTCTTTGCAATAAATTGGTGCTACACCAGTGTATGTCCCCATGTTCACTTGCAGTTCAGGGATGCTCTAATAATATTACAGAAGCACTGAATAGCTACTGATCCAAAAAAATGTTATTCTGAAAATGCATGCTGATTCCATTTAAGATCCCAGTGATCATCTAGAAATAAAATAAAATTGAACAGATATTTACTCTGATGATCGGATGAGCCAAAATCAGAAAGTGCCATAGAGACCTTGCCAAACCTGGTACATACTGTATTAGATCAATTAACTGTTTTAGATTTTCTTAATGCAAACAAACTAGGAAAGCTTTTTGTAACCTGATTCTCCCCAGTAATACATGAGAAGAAAACCTGAGCTCTTTTTCCTAGTCATCCTAAAACTTCAGTAGTACAGCACCTGACAAGCGCCAGTGTATGCTGGTAGGACAAAAGTGAAAGATGTGGCCCATTTTAACTCAAAGACTTTATATTTATACAGAAAGCCCAGAGTTTCTACTTCAGTGTTTTTGTGATGATCTGTACTTTCTTCTGTACTCGTTATTTTCTCTCATTATGTGCAAAAGAACATGCTTCTCTATACTGAATCACAGGATATATTTCCAGTAAACAGTTTCCATGTTAATACAACCCACAACAACAGTGTGGTTATGAATAGCACCAGCTAGCTGAGAATGAACTGATAGTTTGGGATATTTTTCAGAACACCTACTGATTTTGGATGATTGTGCTCAGAAATAATCATTTAATCTAACTGAATAATACCAGTATGACAAGTAGTAAGTTAAATAATCTAGACAATCGACCTAATGAATTATTTGGACATAAATAGGTGTTATTTACCAGAGAACAACAAGTGGTACTCCTTAAATCTCTATGGTTGCTGCAGATGCAGGTTTAGGCATTTTATTGCTTTTATAAACTGATGCACAGTACTTACAGGACTGATATTCCAAACTCCCCACCACTGTTTTCCGCAGCTTGAAGTTAGAAATGTTTAAAAAAAGAAAACTAATAACAGTTCACACCTAAGCCTCAAAACAATTAATGTGCATTTAAGTTATGAAGCTCAAGGAATTAATCACTCCAACAAATGGCTGGTGGCTTACTAATAACAGTGAAGCAGACATTTGTCTTTTTTCGGAATCCTGTACCTTGAAGACTGCAGAAATGCCAACAGACTACCAAAAAAAACAGTTTGCTGCATGCAAAGGGATCTGACTAGAGACTAATAATTAAAATGATCTAGAACACTAGAGACAGACCATTTGGGGCCATTCAATCAGAATCCAGACACTCATCTTTCTTTGCTCTCTATCCAGAGAAGTGCTATGAAATAGCATCAGTAGAGGGTTGTTGACCACATCCTCACACATTGTCTTGCCTACAGCAACAGTCACAGACACTTTGCAATGAGAAGTTGCCTCCCATGTCTGTGAAGGCAGCTCTTGGAAACTGGGAAGCAGAAATGCAGCTTGCTCTCAGCAAAGCATTTCAGACTTCCCTTTTTTTAACGGTGTTTGATGATGAACTCCCTTTAAACATATTTCCAGAGCTGAAAGAATGAGGAGCTGGGGACGACCAAGGGAAATGTTCTCTCTTACACACACATGCACACACAAACATACATATGCACTATATAGATAAACACACACAGGCACACACTATAGACATACACACACACAAGCACAGTATACAGATCAGTTTAGTTACTAATCTATAAAGAGCACTTTCAGAGTCCATTTGGATCCCCAGCCCACAATGTGCCTTACCAAAGGGCAGGAAACCTGTCCCCCTCAGTGGGCACGGGTGAGGGCTTGAGCTACCTCCAGAAGCAACATAAAGCCATTACCATAGCAGGGCAGACTCAATTAATAGGTTAGCATATTAATGCCTCTGAATTGCTTCTAGAATCCAGTTTATTACCTTCACTCTATTTGCTCTAATTTAGCACAGAATACCAGGGGTTTCTCTGGTTGGAGCCTATGCATGGCTGCATATTCTAGCTCAGGCTTCAGTGTGGTGTGGTTCAGTATCCCACAGAGGATACACAGGGCTCACAATCTCTAAAACATTAATTTGCAAATTTTAGAACTTGGTATTTTACAAATGCAGTAAACAATGTATAACAAGACCTATGGTCCAACTTGGAGACTGTGTGCAATGTGGGACAGAGCTGTATTCTAACCAGTAACATTTTGCAAATAAATTAATAAATAATGTACTTCTGCAAATCCCATTTTGCAAGAAACATTTTGCAAAAACTTCTATCTTCTTAAGTGACAGCCAGCAAATAAATATCACTGTGACAGTCTGGCACTGCAGTAAATGTAGTTATTAGAGCTTCCATTCAGTTAGAAACCCCAAAGAAACTTCTTAAAAAATACAGATCTTAGAGGTATTCAGGCAGTGTTCAGGAAGATCAAAAAGCAACGTACTGTTAGCAGAGCTCTTCCACAGCTGCCAAAGCAGAGAAATAATTGATCCAGGTCCTGTGGTTTGGGAGAAGGAGAGGAACTGCCTGACAGGACGTGAGTCGTCTTGGCAAATTGCAAGCAGTGTCGGGAGTTCCAAAGACCTTTTCTACAGACTGTGTAAGATCCAGCTGTGTATGCTTGCCCCTCAGGGAAGCTGGAATAAGTTGAAATAAAACAGCAGGACATTTTGTTCAATGTAAACTACTACTCTGGGCTGATAAATAACCATCACTTTTCACCTCTCTCCTCTTTCCCTTGTCAAGACTTAAAATGGTCAGAGGCTGTACAGGAGGAGGAAGGGAACTGGTGAATGGAAAGTGCTGACTGCCCTCATCTTCAGATGGACAAGGATGGGAAAAAGGCTTCAAAATACCCCACCTTTCTCTGGGTAGTAGGAAACACTATCAAGCCTCTTCTTTTTTTTTTCTTAAACTCAGAAAAAAACAGCATACATAAACAAGGAGTGTCTGTCTGGCATGACCTCCTGCCTCTGGCAGAAAGTGCTCCTTGGTGGTGTACTTGGCGATGCATGAGGTGGGATGGCACTGTCTTCTGAACACCAGCACTGCAGTGGGCTGGAGGCGGTCAAATCTGGGGACATTCTAGGCTGGAGAAGGGCAACAGTGGTGTCCCAGTTCTTGCTGTCATGCCAAAACAGCATAGATAGGGGCAGGTGACTGTGACAAGCTGTTCTCCCAACACTGATGTTCTGCCTGGAGATGCTGAGGGGAGATGTCCTTGTGTACTTGTGGGGCTTATCAGCTTTAAGATAGAACAGAAGAGAATATATAGTTCCTGTTCTTCAGTAACAACCCACATAGCACCTTGTTTACACTTACAAATATAATTGCTGGTGAGTTCATTGCCTTCTGTTTGCCAAAAGAATTTCTCTAGTTTTTTTGGTGCGCAGGATGCTTAAACCGGCTCTCTGTATCCTAAAGTGATCTCCTAAAAACTCATACTTTTGTGATACAACTGTAAGATAATGAACAGAAATTTTCTGCTGTATCAGAAATACCCTCTTTGCCTCTTTCTCCTCTTGCATCTCTGATCTTCATTCCTTTACATCCATTGGTGTAGTTTGCAAACTGTCTTTTTGGATGGCTAAACTTACCTTGGCCACACCAAAAATATATTTGGAAGTGTTGAAGAAACCATGATAAGTTACATATAAAAGAAAAACTCGATTGCTTGAGCAAACAACACAGCTTATATTGGAACCTTAATTGAGCCAATAGGAGAACATCACTCAATCTCTGGAACAGCTAAGAAGCTTGCACAGCTTTATGCTGGGATGATATTAGATGATTGTAACTACCCTTTCTTCTGTTACAGTAATTCCTGTAATCTCTTACTGGAGTACAAATGTAATAGCCATACTCTGATATAATGATTCATATCACAAACCGATATACAGCATACTGACTATTTAGAAGGACATTTACCCTATACTTGCAGTTCACAAAAATTTGAACTCAGTGGTCAAACAGTACTGTTCATTTATAGTTACTTGACGGTTTTGTGTACAAGTGGACTTTTCTCTGTGTTGAGTGTGTTAGTAGCCATATGAAGTTAAAACCTATTCACAATTCAACTGTGAAAAGCATATCTAAATAAATTGTTCCTATGCCTTCTAAAGAATAGACACACAGTATATCTCAGGTCAGAATGTGACCGGTAATGCATGCTCCCTGGGTAGTTCAGAAGACAGTAATTCATTTGCAGATTTCCTCAGTTTCAATAATCCTTTAATCTATAAAACAGCTATGTTTCATGTGAACCAGGAAATAGTGTTTCTGACTGGAAAACAGCTATATCAGACCATATCATGTTGCCTACTTGACTGAATGCAATTTGTGTTGGAGCAAAGCTTAGAGCATGTTGAAAACGTAAACACAGGGATCACTCCATAAAAATTAGATGTGCACTCTAAACTAATATGTAGCTCTTGGTTGCATGTTCTGCAGTAAGGCATTTAAAGGGGTCGTCATGGTGATATACGAATGGAAGCATGGCCAAGACAAAAGGGCAAGACATTCCATTAGGTTTGATTCTTATTGCATAAAAAATTACTCCTCACTCAGAAAATGTTACAAAATCTAATTATTTTGTATAATATGCCTTTTCTCTTCTTTCTCCAGGCTATATCAAACACTAGAAGAGGATTCTCTGCTTACATAGATTTTATCATAATGAATCAACTGATCTTTTTTTAAAAAAAGGGTTTATATACATAGCTCCTGAACACAGGCCTTCAATTAACCACAGGAATGCTTGTGGTTTGAAAACAAAGCCAGTTAGTGATTCTTGAAATGACATTCAGAGCCACTTGCACTGGCATTAGCATTCCTAAACTGAAGTGAGTATCTTGTTCCTGAATTGCATGCAGTGCCCTGTGCAGCAGGAACTCAAACATGGAATGAAAAGCTCAGGATACTGCATTATCTAGGAGCACACTCTGCACCATGTCAGGGTGCTCCTCAGCTCCCCAACACAGAATCGCTCCTCTCTCTCCTTTTCTTCCCAAAGGGCTAAGGAGATCACTGGAAGGAGGGAGAAGGTAGCCTAAGAATGAGGTTGCATTTTCACAGCATTGTGAAAGTCTTTTCTAGGATCACAGGTGGGGCTTCCTTCTTCAGTTCAAACAGCTCTTCAAAAATACGTACAAGCCTTTAAAAAAAGACACCGGGGCTCATTTATTTTTCAGTTTCTGTATGTTTAGGATCACTCTCAAAGTCAAATAAAGGTTAAATATTGAATTTGCTTCTTTCTTAGAGATTTTTAAGCAAACACTGAACTTGTCACCTGCTCTGAAGAGACCAAGTTTTCAGACATCTCACGATATATGATAAACTGCAGAAAAGCTGGCATTACTGCTATTGCTGGTGCTGCTTCCAAGACTTTACCAGCACATCCCTGAGCTGAGAGATGGGTTGGAAACAAGAGGAAGCCATACATATGAAGATTCACATGAATGATGACCTTTGCAGAGGTCTTCCAGAGACTCCCAGCCATCTACCCTGAGCTTCTTGCTAGAGACCTTGCTGATGGGGTCTTGCTGATGCTCATCCATCAGAGTCGGGGCTATGAACTTGTGTTGGATCTATAGGTGTGATCTATACAACTTAATGCATTCAAAGTGATCCATGTGTTTCCATTTAAAGTGTTATCTCTCTTTTTGTACAAAAGGAGAGAACATAAGTGGAAATGGAACCTCATTTCAGAGCTTCTGTTCAGAATGAAGATATCACATTTTAATGGGAGGACTCAAAGTCCCTTGAAGAAAATAAAACACAGTGTGAAAAAATACAAATCAAGTCCACCCATAAGGGTCCATTCCCACAGACTCAATACAATAAATTTTCCTCTCCATGCAGGTCCATTTTGTAGAAGGCTGACAGTGACATCCCCACCACAGAGGCTGGGAAGGGACTAGGTGCTGTGCTCAAGGGGCAGCAGCGTTGCTGGGGGTCACCAGCTCTGTCTAAGGGAAGACAAGTGGCCAAGTGCTTCTTTGTCTTCCGCTTCCCCATTATCTCTTTTAACCTTACATGACTAAAATGGACTTCTAAATATAAATGACACTTCTTTGCTCTAGGTCAATCATCTCTAAGCACTGTCTCCATCCTCTTTGTATAGAGTAAGTTTCTTTATCACAAAAGGGCAATTATTCTTTGTTCCAGAAACAATTATGTTCTTGTTTCTTTCAAGTGGTTATTAAAACCTCAGATTATTTTCATGCCATTTATTAAGCAAGATTTATCATCATGCTTCCTGGAGAGCGTAAAGTCAGCTGTGGCTGCTTTTACTAACTGCTTTTCTGCAGAAACACCAGCTAACTCATTTCAGATTCCAGTATTCCTTCGTTCTTTGTCCTCGGTGCTCCACCTCCAGGTTTATAAGCGCCAAACTTCACGTTTTTTCTTCAAGAAAAAAGCTCCCAAATTCGCTGTTGACGTAAGTGAAGCTCTAATTAAGTCAATGGGGTTACACCTGCCTGTGTCAGCAGTGAATCTGGCTCAACATCCCTAGTGAGCAAAATGTCACGTTACCTTTGCTGAGCAGGACATTTCAAATAAAACATTAGCAAAAACAATTAACTTTAAGCCATTAATCCCACTGAAGCTACTTTCAACCTCCTAGGTATTGAAGTCAATTCGCACTAAATGTCTTTGGCTTGATAGATTCTGAAGCTTTGGTATGAAATATATTATTGAATGACACTGAAATAAGGAGTAACATATTGTATTTCTATATTTAAATTATACTTTAGTACACATCTGGCAAGTTTTAACAATAATACTTAAGAAACTGTTAGCGATGGAGGAGATCATACAGGACATAGCATTACATAACACGTATGAATTTTGCAAATGTATTATCTATCGCTCTAATGCTTCACTGTTATAATGCACCTCTTGTATTTCATTAGCTTCCCATTTTACATCAATAGAAGTGGAAGATTTAGCAATACTATGGTTCTCTGATTCATTCCCTTTGGCACAAAACAGTAACAAATCTGGATGAGCGCAAGGTAAGGATGAAGTCTTGCTCCCAACATTTTCTTTACAGCTACAAATGAAAGGGGTCAACATAGTATCTAAAGAGTTAGAAAGCCTGAGTTCAGCTCCTTGCAGGTACTCGCAACCCAGCAACTTCGTTATTGTACTGGTGAGCCTGGTTGCTTTGCAGGGTTTAGAAGGCCCAGGTTGGGTGCGTGGTTTTCCCCTTCAGAAAAAAGGATGCAATTACCAGATTCTTCTAGGTCAGACCCCACTGCAGGGTCTGTAGGCAGTCAGTAGGAAATACTGGAGAGCCATATGGGTGTTGAAACCTGTTTACCTCTGGGGCTGCCAATGTCTCTGCTTCATACAGAGCAATTCCTCCCATTCACTATTTGCAGCCCTAAAACTTCCCTTTAACTCTATCTTCTAAGCAAAAGAAAATGATAAGCTTTTCCTCTATCAGAAAGTCAGAACAGAAAGAGGGGAGTTATGAACTTTTTCTACTGGTTCATCCCTGGATGCTCCATAGGGAAGACTTGAAATTCCTACATCCATCTGGGGGGACATTTCCCTCCCATCCTTACCTCAGGACCACACGCCAAACACTATGCCTTCAATTAATCTCTTCTTTTCCTTTTAGATACTTAAAGCCTGCAAACTGTGGCAGTTGTAGCAGGAGATGGGAAGAGAAAAAAATCTTTCCTTTTCTCCAGAGTGTTCCTCACTGTGCTGCTCAGCAGTGTTTTGTATGAGCAATCAAAAAATCCAATGTGCAGTAAAAAGAATTAATAAAAGTTTTTCACCGCTTAGGCAACAGTGGTAACTACTAAGAATTTGAGTACTTTAATCACAGTGTTCTCTCAAAGGTAAGCACAGCTGCCTAATTCCATGAACATTTGCACATTGCCTTATGTGGATAAATCTGAATCAAGAATAATATTAACAAAAGGCTGAAAAGAAAAGAAAAAAAGAAAAGAAAAGAAAAGAAAAGAAAAGAAAAGAAAAGAAAAGAAAAGGGAAAAAGAAAAGAAAAGAAAAGAAAAGAAAAGAAAAGAAAAGAAAAGAAAAGAAAAGAAAAGAAAAGAAAAGAAAAGAAAAGAAAAGAAAAGAAAAGAAAANAGAAAAGAAAAGAAAAGAAAAGAAAAGAAAAGAAAAGAAAAGAAAAGAAAAGAAAAGAAAAGAAAAGAAAAGAAAAGAAAAGAAAAAAGAAAAGAGCAAAACCCCCACAAAAACAAGGTACAAAACCAAGGTATTTGGCCAACAGATGAAAAAATATTGATCAACATGAGGAGCACATGAAGAACAACCTTTAATTTTGTGCCTCATCCTTTCTGAATAGCCTTTTTCTTCTTTTTTCCGTAGAGAAAATAACCTGGCTGCTTCAAAGTCCTTTCCTCTGTACTCAGAAAGGCCTGGAGAGGAAGAAGGTTTGTATTTACTAGGTAACAGCCCAGGGGAAGAACTACCTGGATAATTTCCTTACTCTAGGATACTATTTTCCTCCCCAAAGGATACTTGAATATGAATATCTCCAATATTTAATATTGATTTAAGTTTTACTGTCCTTTAACCATGACCCAAGGTCTTCTGTATATCAAAATCAATTGAAGGCAATGGCAAAGGATGTAATCAAAAAACTGTTCCCACTAAAGGAGCAACTGTCATTGCTGGGTCTTGCAGTGACAGCTCACACACTGAGCAGAAACGAGTGTGAGTTTATATGGGTGATTTACCCTAACAGAAAACCTCCTAATAAAGCAACACACCATAAAGTACTCCTGCTAGAATGCAGGACTATTATTTCCAACAGCTGTATGTATTCTGCTGGGATGTACTCAAATTTGTTTTCTTTTAATAATTATTTCTGACACATTACTTAACAGATTTCATGTTTCCTCAGAGAATAGATTAAATAGTCAGTCTCCATTAGAAATACTGCTGGAGACTGAGAAGAACTAAAACCCGAGCACTGCTCTGGGCTGAGCCCTAAAGATTTTACAAAGTCAAAAACTGGTGATTAATTCTAACAAGGTTCTGGTGGTGGTGAAACCCACTGGGAGATCTCTTGGCAGCATCACTATCAAGCAGGGTGCTGAGAATGGAGGGGAACTTGTGGACTCAGTGTGATCCCCACATATACTTGGGGCCAGAGGGCACTACTCTAAGATACTGCATTTTTGTGTAGCCTGACAGTACATCTCTACCTGGTTAAATCGATGAATACTTTGTAATTGATTTCTGGGATAGCTGAAAGTGTCTGCATGGTTTTATCCATCGACTGCTTTAGTACTTACCTTGTTTTAAGCACATTAGCAGCTTGACCGAAGTCAATGGCACTGTTCAGATGCTTAAAATGGGTTATGTTCTTAAGTGTCTTCATGAATTGAGGCTTTAATGAACACTGTTAATGAAGAAGGTGTGATCTTCTGAGATTTGGAACATCTTCAGATATCACTATACAGTCATTTGAGTTCTGTAGAGGTCCTCGTTGTCACCAGAAGGAGGTTACCTCTCCCTTTCCTTTCCATTAAACTGTCAGTTGATTGTCCGATGAATGAGAAGATTCTTTACCAGGGAAAACTTTCAAACTTTAGCATGCATGTAAACTAACCCAACTGCCTTCAAACCAAACTTCATTTGCAAACGATAGTGCATATAGGAGTAACAGAGTATCATCATGTTTTGTGTGGCTACCACCTAGTGGCAAAGGAATGTTATTTCTATGTGTTAATTTCAATGGAAAGATTACCCGTGTTCTGGAAAGAAAATCCTGTTAATCAAGTGCCTAAATATCTTGAATTTGTTTGAATTTTGTGTTTAAATTCAGAAGGCTGTTTCAAGCTGCATGCCTAAAGCCCATACTGACGTGAAGTTTCCAGAAACATCTCAATGATTCTGGAGAACTTGGTACAGCACAGACTGAAGGCTTTTATAATGGGAAAGCAAATTATGTAGCAACTGTCATAGTCAGAGACGGATATGTAAACGTAAGGTAATGCAGTGAAGCATGTACAGCCAGTCCAGTGGCTTCAAGTCTAGCGTCAGTGCACAACTGTGATTCACACAGTCGCAGTTCTGAGTACCTGGCAGATCAGATGCAGTGGTATGAAAATGATAGAGGAACCGCAACAATGATTTTTATTTAGACAGGGGAAGTCAAGAGTGTAACACAAGAAATCCTGTGCTTTCTTTTTGTTAGCCCTAGAATTATTTGTTTTGTCTGGAGTCCTTATACTGAACTGTGAATGTCAAGTTTTCTGGTAGGTCATTGCAATTAAACGGAATGAGAATTTGAAGTGAAAAGCACTCAGAGGACAAAGCCTATGTATGAAAATATCTCTGGATGTGGCAAGAAGTTACTTAGCCAAAAAAAAGGCACTGTGAGATTGTAACTCAAAAGAAAACGAATGTCATCAAGTTGCAGGCATAATAATTGAAAAATGCTTAACTTGAAAACTGTTAGACATTAATTTTTATATACCATACAATAAAGTTTTCAATTATAAAAGGCATAAAAGTGACTCTTGACTGTTACAAGCAGTCAGTCACTTTTTCTGAGCAGGAACTTATGAGCCTTTGCTTTGCTGCTTGCAGGGTGACATCTAACAAGCAAGAGGGCATGGGCAAAGCAATGCGGCAACAACTTCCAGTTTAGGTTCAGAAATAGGAAGGAGGACAGCAGTCATCTTGAACTGGGACGAGGGAACTACAGGCAGGGAAGGAGAGAGGGATCTCATTGTTCTTCTTCACTAAAGTTTCTCATCACTGGTAAATCAGCAAATTTTTATCTGAAGACAATGCATTAGGTCCTGACCATGGTGAAAGCAGTACTAAAATCACTGTTAACTCTTTTTCCTGATGCATCTTGTGATATACATCTCTCCTGAATAGGGTTCTGAATCAATATAATCTCATGAAGCTGGTTACAAAGAAAAGCTATTCAAAGTCTTAATAGACTGTAGTTTGCAATTTGTGGGGATTATTTCTTCAGTTTGTGGTCTCTTGTAGTATTCAGATGATTATCAACTTCAACTTCAGCTTTGGAAAAATCCTAGCAATTATATTTCATGAAGCTGCTGACTAATTACTACTAATTTTTTTAAGAACCACACATCAATAGATTGGAAATACCCTACAAAACAAATAAAGGCAGAACATCAAGGAAACAGAAGAAAGAACTTTGCATCAGCTGTTTGTGATGAGAAGGGCTAGCAACAGAAGTACCAAATTGACTTGAGGTCTCATTTGTACACTTGGGCTGCTATAGGTGCCAGCATAACATCCTGGACAAGAACTCTTGTCAAACTCTCAGGTCAAAGAACTCTTGAACCAAATTGAGAAGACAGGTAAAAAACTGAAGCAAAAATGTAGAGAAGACTCAGAGTGTTTCACCTTAGATAGACAAACAGAATCCTTTGCTTGCAGTCTGCCTGGGACGAGCTTGTCATTTAATGATATTCCCAGGCCTGGAGCATCCAGCTCAGGAAAGATGTGGAGCTCTTGCAGTAGGTCCAGAGAAGGGCCATGAAGATAATCAGAGTGCAGAAGCACCTCTCCTACAAAGAAGGGCTGAGGCATATGGGTTGCTCAGCCTGGAGAGGGCTACAGGGAGACCTCATTGCAGCCTTCCAGTACTTTAAGAGAGCTTGTATACAGGGGAGAGTGTGACTTTTTACATGGCCTGATAGAGATAGGACAAGGGGGAATGGCTTTAAGCTAAAAGAGAGGAGATTCAGGTTAGATGTTAGGAAAGAATTCTTTACTCAGAGGGTGGTCAGGTGTTGGCACAGGCTGCCCAGAGAATCTGTGGATGCCCCATCCCTGGAGGTCCTTAAGGGCAGGTTGGATGGCGACATGGGCAGCCTGAGCTGGTGTGTGGCAGCCCTGAACACAGCTGGGAGTTGGACCTAGATGTTGTTTACAGACCCTTCCAACCCAAGCCATTCTTCGATTCTATGATTCTGTGATTCTATGACTAAAAGAAATGTCATTAGTGACATGTAAACTGCAGTATAGACCCAGAATACAGAAGTTCTTATGTAAGAGTAAACTTGAGTTCTATGCAAATGTCAACCAGAAAGTAAAGTGTTTCTAAAAAATACGCTTCCCTTAATGACTCTTGATACTGCATAGGAATTCATTTATCCCTGCGAAGAAGGCAAAAGAAGTTCAACCATCTGATCATTTCTTCCACTAACAAGAGTAAACACTGTGTGTACCTGCAGCATACCCTATGAATTCCCATATGCCCTCACCCAAGTGAAGCTATCAGACAGAAACAAACTAGCTTAACAAAAAAAGGCTGATAAAGAAAGAACGATTTCATTCTTATTTCTCAATGACAAGTTGATGAAATAAAACTTTTCATTAGCCTCATTACAGTGATTCAAAACCCGGGAAGGAAACTTTCTAACTCGAAAGTGGTGTTAGAAAGCAGCATTCCTTGATTCCTCACGAAGCACACCAGGCAACTTGACAAGCAAGCGCGTCCTCTCAAAGTTCAAGTTCTACATTTGAACACTTAAGACGTTCATGTGCAGTACATTGGCATACATGTTCATTCTTTTTCTAGGACTCGTAAATACGTGCTAACGTCCCTTTGGGCATGCTCGGTGGTACATAGGATGGTCAAGTGCCCACCCACTTCTTCCCCCTTTTTCACCATCAGCTTCACCACTGAAGCCTTTGACCCACTTCCATCCACTTTCCCCCAGTTTGGAAGACTTCCATTGCTTATTTGGCCACAGTGAGCCACTTGTTAAAAACAATGTGTGTGGAACCCAAGGAAAATGCCCTTGCATGTTTTGAGGCCAAAGATAAAAGTATTCTGTTGTGACTCCAGTACTTCTTGTGAGGCAAAGTCATTGAGGCAGAAGATAAAAGTATTCTATTATGTCCTCAGTGCAAAACTGTTGAGGAAAAACAAGACTGTTCACCCACTAAAGCTGAAATGGAAAATTTTAGAACTATGACTTAGATTCCTTTTGCTAAACTACTATATTGGTTCTTAAACTAATGCACTAATCCCTGTTGCTAAACAAACCAACCTATATCGTTACAAGAAAACATGACTCTCACCTAAACCTCAGAATGTCTGAAATCTGGCAAGATTCAAAAATTCGGTGGTTAAGGATAGCTTGCATGTGGATGATTATAGACATATCTGTATTAGTTTTGCTGAGGTGGATTTTCCAAAAATTGATCTCCATACAAAGATTTCTGCTTTACAGGAAGAACCTCTCTTTGCCCAGCCTCAGTTCGCGTTCCTCAAGTCAAGGGAGTGTAGACTGAGTCTGCGGTGGCTAAGGTGTGGTTAGTGCTTGTGTGGGTCAGTGCAATTCTATTGCAGTCTTCCACGGCACACATACATACCCTGAAACAAACTACGTCAAGGTGTCTGTCCTATTCAACCCGCCCTCTTTGTTGTTCTCCTTTTTTGCTTTTAAAACCACTGGGGCCTTAGTCCAGATGACGTATGCAAACTTAACATCTCTGAGACAGAACAAGCTATGCAACCCACTTTAATAAATAAGCATAATGAATTTATTTAAACATCAGAAATAGGACAAAAAATTGAGGACAAAAACCCACATGGAGTGTGGACCAAAAATACACTGTATGTATTTCCTTCTTTTGAAGCTCCACTGCAGCTGTCAGTAATGATGGGAAATCACTAGGTAGATAGGTATGATGACTGAACTGCTTGTTTCAGTTACAAAAGAATGGGTCACAGGGATCCCACAGCTTACTTCTATTCTTATTTTGAGCAAAACGTTCTTCCAGTCGCAGGGGACTGCACAAACACTTTGAGGTGGTTGATCCATGAGTTGTCATCCTCCTCCTAGTCCCGTTCAGCCCAAGCTAGCTCACAAATATCTCTCAAGTTAAGTGTCAGTGACATCACTTCACATTTTGGCTCCGTTAGTTCAGCAACATGTGTCTTTCCGAATGTAAATAAATGTTTTACAAAGTTTTGCTCTACTCAATGACATAAACACAACTATCGTGCTTTTAGCTAACCGATAGCTTGCCATTACTCATGAATGGACCTGGACAGAGTGGAAAGTTGAGTAGGGCAGAACTAGGTGAGGTTTAACAAGAGCAAGTATTGAGCCTTGCACCTGGAGAGGAATAACCACGCGCATCGGTACCGTTTAGGGAATGACCTGCTGGAGAGGAGCTCTGCAGAGAAGTACTTGGGTGTTCTGGTGGACAACAGGTTGCCCATGAGCCAGCAGTGTGCCCTGGTGGCCAAGAAGGCCAATGGTATCCTGGGGTGCATTAGGAAGAGCATAGCCAACAGGTTGAGGGAGGTGATCTTCCCCCTCTACTCTGCCCTGGTCAGGCCACATTTAGACTACCGCGTCCACTTCTGGGCTCCCCAGTTCAAAAAAGACAGGAATCTTCCAGGAGGCGTCCAGTGGAGCGACACAAAGATGATGAAGAGCCTGGAGCATTTCCAGTATGAGGAAAGGCTGAGTAACCTGGGTCTGTTCAGCCTGGGGAAAAGAAGACTGAGACGGAATTTGATAAATGTTTCTAAGTATCTAAAGGGATGTGGAGGCAAATGGATGAGGCCAGGCTCTTCTTGGTGGTGTGTAGCAATAGGACAAGGAGTAATGGCCTGAAACTTGGACATAGGAAGTTCCATACAAACATGCAGAAGAACTTCTTCATGGTAAGGGTGGCGGAGCACTGGGACATGTTGCCCAGAGAGGCTGTGGAATCTCCTTCTCTGGAGATATTCAAGACTTGTGTGGATGCTCACCTGTGCGGCCTACTGTAGGGAACCTGCTTTAGCAGGGGGATTGGACTCGCTGATCTGGTGAGGTCCCTTCCAAGCCCTGCAATTCTGTCAATCTGTGTTTGCTTGGAGGGCATTCCAGAGAGCTGGATTTTCACCCAAAACATTAATTGAAGCCATGAGCAAACCAGGAGCTGTCTCTTATACCTTTCAGTGATTAACAAATAGTTCTTGTCCTCCTAATGCCATTCTTAATTGGTATACACTGTGAGGAGCAATTAAGACTAAATGGCCGCTTGCTGAGAGCTGGTGAAAGAAAAATACTGAAGCTCCAGGCATTTCCATTCTCCAAATAAAGTGCACTTGCCATGCTTCAGTGTTAAGGAAAGAAACTTAATTTTTTTAAAGGCTTAGTTTATTAAACTGAACTATTCAGTTGGAAGCGGAAGGATCAGTTTTGCAATGGATTATATTTTCTTTTTTCTCTTTTTGCAAATCAACTTTATAGAATAAATGTTTCCTTTCTGGCAGCTGTGGAATCAGGACTTTCCCATCCCAGAGAGAAGCAGGAACAGTTGCAGCCACGATGACATGCTCCTCTGCTGCTGTGTCTCATCTGTAGCTTGCAGGAGATATTCGAGGTCTAGAAAGGGATTTTACCATTGACTCCATGCCCTGCTAGTCAGCCACGTAAATACTGGGTGTGTGATGTAGCAGTGCAGACAAATAACTACTGATGTATCCTGATAATTCTTATGGAACAATCTGCCTTTGAAGTGTCCTCGCTCTTCAGTTATAGCCCAATACAAGCCATATCTGCTGCCCTTCATGTGCAGTGAGCTAAATAAATGCCACATGCAGTGAACTGCAACTGTCTCAAGAAGGATCATAGGTCTATATTTGACAAGGAAGGTCACGGTAAACCAATTGGCTGATATTTGGAACAAATCTGCTGCAGTTATAGCAAATTATGTACCCTGGGATAGCTACTTCCTAGGTGGACCACTTCCCCTCACTGCTGGCAATCAGCTGCCTTTTGTTCATGCTAAAGGTGGGATCCTGATGGAGTTACCCAGTTTCGCCTTCTAACCACTCCCGCATGCATCCTCCTCTGCTAGGCCAGATGCATCTCCTGGTGCGCAGTCACCTTGCCTGTTTAGCCCCCGCAGGACCACAAAGGGCCACCAGCAGGCACCATTTCAGCTCAGTATGAAAAGTTTACTCACCAGTAACCTTCTGCAATCCTCTCCAGCTGGGAACAAATCACGCTGCCGGAGCTGAGCTTAGCATAAGGTGGCTTGTGGAAACAGTGAGAGAAGCAGCCTTTGGTCCTAAATACTTGGTCTGAACCCAGCTGGAAAACAAGCTCAAGGGGATGACCAGTTTTCTAGGAGGGAAGACTGTAGTTGTAGTGGTGGATGAAGTGCATTCAACCAAAATATTAGCTGCGTTTTTTAGGTATGTTTCTAAATTCTAAATTACTATATTCCCCCACTGACTCCAACTGAAGGATCTCTGCTAGATTCTCTAGGAAATCCAATTCCTACTGCTCTGTACTCAAATTAGGTTCACAGCATTATCTGTATGTACATTTAACTCCTTTTCACTTTCTATACCATTCCTTTCCTACACAGGTCTGAACTCTCTGTATCCGCCACTGCAGACAGTCTTGAGATCATCAACATCATCTAATCCCAGATGACTAGTGACTCAACATGAAGAGATGACACTGGAGAATATAATTTCATTTTTTCCATTCCCAAAAAAATATTTATTTTCAATTTGACTACTATATGACAAAAATATTATTAAGCACCTGCAAGAGATACAACCTTAATCCAATTTCTTCTTGCAGATGCTAAGGGCCATGTTCTCCTCCTACTCATGCAGTTTACAGCATTTACAGCTCCGACTCCTGCACATTTTAAATGATATATAAGTTGTTTGAGTTGGTTGTGGGAGAGATAATAAGCAAATGTCCTTCCCTGGCACTGCGTGCCTTGGAGAGCCCAACACTCACCTGAGAATGATGGAGCACATGTCCTGAATAAACCAGGAATAAATCAGTAAGATGTGAAAAGAAGCTGCTTCAGTGTGCAATCCTTAGAAAGGCTTGTACATCTGAGGCAAATCAAGGCAAAGTAAAAGGAACAAAACAGAAAGCATTTCTGACAGTAAAAGATCCACACTGGAGCTAAACTCCAAAACAGCCTCTCAAATCTGCTTCACAGACTAGGTGAAGCTAATTAGTATAGCTCTTTACTTAACACTAAGCTTCTGTTGGGAGAGGACTTGCAAGGTGCTGGTGTGGAGCTGAGCATCCCATAAGTGATGGGCAGAGCAGGGAGCCCTCTCCTACTGTCATAGTGCCCTCCCTGGAGGAACAAGCAGCAAGTTGCTTCTGGCTAAAGATCAACACTCAAGGCCAAAGAGGGGAAATGTTGAAGCGGAGCTTCCTTAACGAGCAGAGGGCCAGCAGCAAACATTATGTACCCTGAAGAGGCTTTCCCAGGAGGGCTGAGACAGGAGAAACTGTGTAGAAATGGTTGCTCAGATTTACTGACCGTAATATATAGAGAAGAGATTGGTGCTTCATTGAACCCATTTTCATGCAAATTCTCCATTTTCATACAGTAGTGCAAATCTTGCATGCCCTGGGATGGGTCGGCGTTTTTGCCTTTGGCCCACAGAGTTAGCCAACACTTCAGTACTGCCATGTGCAAACAGCTGCTCTTACCACAGATTCAACATCTTTGACTCAAATTTTTTACCTAAGCAGTACATCGAACAGTGAACAATCTCTTCTAGTAATAAAATAGCATGGCATACATAAGGCAGCAATTGTTTCCTAACTACCAAAGGAGCCTTAAGCAGACGAATCAGCAGTTTTTCTTTTTTGAGTCCTTGGGCTTAGGATAAATTTCCTGAAAATAATACATGCTTTGCAGAATACCTTTGAGGTCACATTTGCAGAAGCAATTATGTATCTCAATATATTATGTTGTCCAAAACAATCTATCCAAAGTGTCTTATGTCTCACTCCCTCTTCATGCTCGCTACACTTGGCAGCTACTGAAGCAAAAGGGTCTCCTCATACTTAAAGTGATGGTTAGGGATGCAGAACAACAATGCTCCTGCTGCAATGGGGACTCAGCCTGAGCCCAGCCACACCATGGAAAACCCAGTGAGACTATGGTGTCCCAGCTAGGTTATCCCAGGAGACCCCTCCTCTTAGGAACAAGACATATAGACACATAGGCACAGACATCACATGTACCTCATAGGCCAGTTTTTGTCCTCAGTTGCCAGTTTCAAACAGAAATAATTGCAGTTAAGCCAGCCTTCAGTATTTAATTGCAACACTCTGCTGGGTTATTCTGGATTAATGTTGCTGTAAGATACTGCAACTTGGCCCTTCTTGCCAAGCAGTTTTTTTTATACAGAAAACAATAGAAGTGCAAAATTAAAACTTACTTGCTGAAAAGAGAGGTGCACTGTCCTTGAAGATGCTGGGAAGACTTGCTAGGAAGATGCTGGGAAACCTTCAGGCTAAGATGAAGTTTAAAATGAGACCTTCTCCCTACTTCTCCTGGGACACATGATTTCATATAATTACAATTCCATGACTGTGTTAGGCCCAAATAGGTTCCATTATTTGCAAGTCTATGTGCCATCAGTGTAAGGAGACTTTTATAAATCAAATACAAGTCTTTGTACCTTGTCCTGGCATTTCTAAGATGAGATATACAGTTATGCTTCACCAGAAAAGCTAATGCTGCTAAGTTAGCAAGATGGCTCTAAGTTTGTCAATAATTTTCTAATGCACCGTGCCCTAGTGGGAAATGTGCATATGAAGTTCAAAATTTGCATGTAAAAGAAAAGTGCGTTAGGAAGTGAGCAATTAATGACATAGAGCAACACAGCTAGCACAAGGTTTTTAGGGCTTTAACGTAATTACTGTAATTACGTGAGCTGTCTGCAGATATATATAGACAGATCCCAAAGAATTGAGCTGAAGGTTTTTTGTTTGTTTTTGTTTTTTACATCTTTGGAAGATTTGGAAAAACTCTTCCTTCAGTCCTCTATGCACCTATACTTCACAGGCCCTATATATGTCATTGCTTGTATGTCACTGAGGCTGTCCATTTGTGTAAAAATGGAAGAGAGCTTATGTGAGGATCTGTGCAAATACAGTCCAAGCTAGCAGACTTAATTTAGGTTTTAATTCTTCTTGTCCTTAGGCTGGAAGGGTAGATAACAGACAAAAAGACCTGCAGCTGCATGAAGGGATGCATGACAAAATTTAGTAGGACTTCTCCATCTTTTGAACGTGCTGGGGTCCCCTTCCTTATCTTGAAAGGTTCAGGTGACTGTCACCGGGGAAAACAAGGCCTAGGGGCAGAATGAGGGCCTGGTTAGCGGTGAGATGCAGAAGCAACATCAGGTCAGGTCTTGCAACATTTTCCATGTACCCACTTTCCAGTCAGGAGCTAGTGTTCATCTGCTTTTTTTCACAGTCTCCTGAAATGTTCTCTGTGCTCCCACACCCCAGACCATGTGGTTCTTATTAAGCTGTTTTTGCAATGAGTATACAAAGCCTGACTTGTGTCAGCCACAAAATAATATGTCTCAATTTTGACATCAGTAGTGTTACCTGGCATAAAATCAGTGTGATGCAAAGGAGAATAATACCTTTTCCATGGCAAATTGTTGAGGATTGTGCAGATTGTTTCAGTCTGATGGTAATAAGATGACAAAACTGTACACGTAACTCCTTACTTGGCTGAGAATGGTAAAAAAAATGTGCAGATTGTCTAGGGAAAAGATGAAATCTTTGCATAGATTAAAACAGAAAAATCTTTTAGGGGTCCATTACAACTTCCTTGTTAATGTTTCATGCTTTTTGTTCTGCATTTTAAGGTTTGACATTTTGGGGTAACCTCAGTCTACAAATGTCACTTTCCGGGTGGGCTTGTCCTCATGCAGTTAGAAATAAGGCACAGAACATCCAGAGCAGATGAGATTGCAGCACAGAACAACATCTTCTTTACTCTCCTTTTTCCCACCCAAACTGTGTTTCACACAGGAGATATTTCAACTATGGAATCAAATGAGAGTTAATCAGCTGGAGCATTTTGTAATTAATAAGAAGGTCATATCCCTTGTGAAATAGTGGAATTCTGCAATCCATTGCCAAGCCCTTGGCTTTTTCACTGCTTTTTCTGGGTCAAACTCTGTTTTCTCTGCGAGCAGGATAAGTGAGGAATAAATCCAGCTGAGAGAGTTACACCATAGAAATAAGTGTGGAGCCCTTGTTTCTGTTAGCAGACGCAGAGACAAGACAGGTCTATTGTCCTGACAGCCCATCACGGAGCACCACAGAGGCACCTGACATCACTGCTTGGGATGGGTGACCCTTAGTACATGAGGCACAGCCAGCATGTCATCAGTCCTGCTGGCCTGCTGGCCTCCTGCTCTGCAGGAGCAGTAAGGGGTGATGGCATATTTACTCCTGAAGCCCATGAAGTACCAAGAAGAGGAGCTTCCCTTCCTCCAAATTTCCCATGCAAACATGGTACCAAGGGTCTTGCTTCACTCCTAGCATTTGTGAAGAGCTGTCTCACATTTGCTCACTCTTAAAGGTTGCTCCTGTGATCCTCTTTTCTCTTCTTTTTAGCTCTCCTGAGCGGGTATGAGAAGTGATATGTCTGCTGGTGGTGGTGAAAAGCAGCATCACTGCTGGCTTCCCTGCAGTGAAGCCCTGCCAATGTTGATCACTGTTACAGTGACAAACCTATCATCTGAGCTGTCTGAAAGCTTCCTTGGGGTTTTGGCAGTGCTGTGGACAATCAGTCCAGAGATGCTGAGCCCCTGAAGTTTACTCAGACATTGCAACAATTCCTGATCTGACAAGCAAGCCTGCAAACTAAGTACTGCCTTTGAGAGCCAAGCACTGCGTATTCCCTCCCAGACACTTTCAAGGGACTTAGAACAGTTGTAACAGCAATTCCCCCAGCTTTCACAAAGGAACAAAGAGAAGCTCAGATTATGGGAGTGAATAATATTGGAGAAGGGATTCAAGAGCCTTTGAGACATATTAAGGCAGAACCCACCTGGTAAATCTCCAGACTACTGGAGATTTATTTAATACTCGGCATACTGGGTATTGCATTGGCATGCACTTTGTTTGTTTTACCTCATGTTGTACAGACCTTCCTTTTCTGGATGCATACTGAGTAAAATCACCTCAGTGCTTTGCCATGATTCTCTTCTGGTTGTTTGTTGGTTTTTGACTAGTTTCTAAGGAGAAGTAAATCAGTGGAGATATTTTGCAATGTTCATTTTAAAACATTCTGTTCTCATATGTAAAAACAGTTCAGAATGGCCCTTTAAAATTGACGTTACTTCAACACTATCTCCACGCTTCTCTCAAGCTCATAAGTCTACAATATTCTACCTAAATTGTTTCATGGTGTAGCTATAGTACTTGCCAGAACATGATCCTACACTTTTTTTTCCCCTTTTTTTTCCCCTGAAGACAACATTGCAAATGATTCTTAAATCATAGAATCATAGAATCATAGAATGGCCCGGGTTGAGAAGGAACTCAAAGATCTTCTAGTTTCAACCCCCTGCTGAGTGCAGGGTCACCGACCACTAGGCGAGGCTGCCCAGAGCCATGTCCAACCTGGCCTTGAATACCTCCAGGGACAGGGCATCCACAACCTCCTGGGGCAACCTGTTCCAGTGTGTCACCACCCTCTGAGTGAAAAACTTCCTCCTAATATCTAACCTAAACCTCTCCTGTCTCAGTTTAAAACCATTCCCCCTTGTCCTGTTGCTTTCTACCCTTGTGAACAATCATTTCCCCTCCTGTTTATATGCTCCTTTAAAGTATTGGAAAGACACAATGAGGTCTCCCTGGAGCCTTCTCTTCTCCAAGCTAAACAAGCCCAGTTCCCTCAACCTTTCCTCAGAGGAGAGGTGCTCCAGCCCTCTCATCATCTTGGTGGGCCTCCTCTGAACTTGTTCCAAGAGCTCCATGTCTTTCTTGTGCTGGAGGCCCCAGGCCTGGATGCAGTACTGCAGATGGGGCCTCACAAGAGCTGAGTAGAGGAGGACCACCACCTCCCTCTCCCTGCTGACCACTCCTCTTCTAATGTAGCCCAGAACATAGTTGGCCTTCTGAGCTGCCAGCACACACTGCTGGCCCATGTCCAGTTTCTCATCCACCAGGACCCCCAAGTCCTTCTCCGCAGGGCTGCTCTCGAGGATTTCTTCCCCCAGTCTGTATAAATACCTGGGATTGCCCCAGCTGAAATGCAGCACCTTGCATTTGGTCTTGTTGCACCTCATTAGGTTCTTGTGGGCCCACTTGTCCAGCCTGTCCAGGTCCCTCTGGATGGCTTCCCTTCCCCCTACTGTATCGACTGCACCGCTCAGCTTGGTGTCATCTGCAAACTTGCTGACGGTGCACTTGATTCCATCATTTATGTCATTGATAAAGATGTTGAAGAGCACCGGTCCCAAGATTAAGCCTTGGGGGACACCACTTGTGACTGTCCTCCACCCTGACATAGAACTGTTAATCACAATCCTTTGGCTGCATCCAGCCAACCAGTTCTTAATCCACCAAACAGTCCATCCTTCAAATCCATACCTCTCCAATTTGGAGAGAAGGGTGTGGTGAGGGACCATGTCAAAGGCTTTGCAGAAGTCCAGGTAGATAACATCCTTCACCCTTCTCCCATCCACTGATGCCATCACTTCATCATAGATGGCCACCAGATCACCTCCTGGTCATGTATGTGCCTTAACATGTCTTCTAGAAGGATCTGCTCCACGATCTTCCCAGGCACAGAGGTGAGGCTCACCGGCCTGTAGTTTCCCGGGTCATCCTTTCTCCCTTTCTTAAAAAGGGAGTAATGTTTCCCTTTTTCCAGTCACTGGAGACTTCACCGGACAGCCATGATTTTTCAAATATGATGGAGAGCGGCTCGACAACCACATCAGCCATCTCTCTCAGAACCCTGGCATGGAAATCATCCGACCCCATGGACTTCCATACATTCAGTTTCATGGGGAGGTCTCAGACTCATTCCACTATTGCAGTAAAGTGGACTCCGCTCCTCTCACCCACATCCCAAATTATAGGGAAGCAAAAAGTAGTTTTACAGGAAACACCTATTTTTAATGCCTATTTTCCAGATAAATAGACTACAAAATAACATGATACATAAATGGGTTTGGGGATGGCAGAATTGCCCAGTTAATCCATGGTGTGAATGAGACCAGAGCTGTAGATGGCATTGTGGCATTGTCCCTCGCTTGTTCTAAGGACATTCTGCTTATTCACAGAACGATTTTCTCTAAAATACCCTCTGATATCTCATAACTAGCAAGCACATGTTCTATGAGTTCAAAGAAAACAAGAAGAATAAGTTTATATTTGAAATAAATTCATTGTACCTAATGAATTCAGTCTTAACTAGTCTGATGGGACAGCTCTGCAGCCTGGCCACTGAGAAGGGTCCAGTCAGTTCTATAGCTGTATCTGGAATAGCAGTGTACCAGGAAAACACTTGCAAAACTGGTGTTTGTATTTGTTTCTGCAAAGCCTTTTCTTGAATACAAATGTAATTATTTGAACTAAATGCACTACAGTGCTCCACAAGTTCTAGTGGGTTTCATTTTTTAGCGTGATCCTGTACCTTTTACAGTGGGAGTGCTGCACACCCGATATGCTGATAATGTACCTGCATATGCTGTACTCATTCCCTGCAGGGGACAGCAGAGCTCTTTCCAGTAATCACTACTGTTTGGTGGCAACAAAATTGAATAGCCTACACCAAGGCCCTAGCAAATGCCTATCCCACATAACCACCTGTGATTCTTACAGGGGCCTTATGTAGCCGTTTCAGAGCAGGCAGGGAAAGAAGGTGTTGGCGAAACCAAGTAGCATCCGACATTTCCAGTGGGACCCTCCTGCACAGACACCTGCTCTTCCCTTTGGCTTCACCCCCATTGAGCAAAAAGTAAAGAAATGACAGGGAAGTTTAAGGAAAGTTCGGCAAAGATTTTAACATACAACTGAATGCTTAAAGGATGTTTAAATGTGTAAAACTTAAGATAAAGGAGGGTAGTAAAGCACATCAGTACTAACAATAGGGAAAACAGCTGAATAAGTATGAAATCTTGAGAAAGTCATTCTGTAGACGACTACAAAGATTATTTACAGATACATTTTTGTTTTTCATTATGTAAACGGCACACAGCTGAGCTTTCATGACAGGTTACAGGCACCTGGTTTATTCCAGAGAGGTTGTGGGATCTCCTCCTTGGACATGTCCAAAAGCCACCTGAACACGGGCCTGGGCACCCTGCTTTGTGTGTCCCTGCTTGAGTAGGGGTTGGACCAAATGGACCCAGAGGTCCTGTGTGCTGCAGCCCTTCCAGGATTCTGCATCCCCATCCCACCCAACATGGAGTGTGCGACCATGGGCCAAGCTGTGCAGGAGGGTCAATTCTTTCATCCCACACTCCATGGAAGGAAAATCCTACTATGGCCAGATGTATAGAGCAAATCCCACAACTCCTTCTTCATTTTTTCAGGAGATTTAAGTGTGAGTACCATGGTTTCTGCCTGCGTGACTCCAGCTGCCCCTTCATTCAATCCCAATTAAAATCAGTACAGGAACAGAGGAACAGTTTTCTCTCTCTTTCCCTGGTAGTTGTTAACACCCCTTCATTGCTTGAGACATCTAATGGTGATTTGGCTGCAAAAGAACAGTGAGGGCAATGGGTACTTATTCATTTCTGCAGAAGTATCAAACTTGTTTGGGAGGAGTGACCACACCAGGGCATTCCCAAGTGTCCAAAATTTTGCTCATGGGAACTCTGTTACCCCATTGCAAGCGCAGAGCATTTGGGCTGAAGTGTTCACTTACCCTCACATCAAAACAAAGTTTCTGCCAAAATTTTGTTCTAACACTGTTTGGTAGAACAAAGGGAAATATAAAGATAGTGGCAATTGTCCAGCTGCAAACAGAATCTGCTACAGAAGCGTTCGGTGGGGTAGCTTTTTATTTTAAAAGCATATTCTAAATACTTAAATATTGTGCTAACAGGATTCCAGAAAAAAAAAATACATAAATTGGAGCAATTCTCTTAAAAAGGTGAAGCAATTACACAAGCATCTAAGCTAAATGTCTCCTCTCCACAGCCTGGAAACATATACAGGGCATAGACTTCCTTTGTCAGGCAGAAGAACAAAAGAAGACTAAGTGAAGAAGACTCCTGGAAAGATCATGAGAACAGGAGGAGGAGTGATACAGGGAGGACAAGTGGAGACCAGAAGGTGCAAGTGCAGAAGAGTGGGAACAATCTGAAGAGAGGAGGGGAGAGTATATTATTTCTTCTATCTTTAAAAATACTGGAGAAAATATTTCCTTGGGGACTTTGTGAGCTTAATTTGAGGGTCTGAAACCTGGACTGCAGCAAGACAGTTTTGGATATACAGGAAGAAGTTCATACCTGGTGGTACTTTTCCCTGAAATCTCTTCACCTTATAAATTCAAGCTGGCTTGGACTGGCCATGACTATGTTGTCCACATGGGATAAATGAGCTGTTTCTAAACAGACTGCCTGGTTTGTGTCTTACATCATGCATGGCATGATGCCGTTAACATTTATAAACCTCCTGCTACACACAATATCCCCAAATCCTTCATGATAGGGATCAGTTATAATCTAAAGCGCAGAAGGGGAAAGGGTGGGCAGCACTCCTGACTTTCAGATAACAGGATTAATGTCATTGAGGGAAAAAAAATCCTCCAGATCAGCACCAGTATAATTGAGGGCAGCACCTGACCCTGTGCTACACTCACCTCTTCACATTCAAGAGGGCGGTGTGCTCTTCTCCAGCTGTAACTTTTGTGATCTTAAATTCTAACAGAAGTGGCCTGGTGACTTTGGAGGATATTTTCCAGTCTGAGAGAGCAGCATGCAAGAAAAGCAAACTGGGACTGTTCAACCTGGAGAAGAGGAAGCTCAGGAGGATCTCACCAATGTCCATAAATACCTGAAGGGATGGTGCCAACAGGATGGAGCCAGGCTCTTTTCAGTGGTGCCCAGTTCCAGGAGCAGAAGCAGTGGGCAATGAGAAGTGGGTTCCCTCTGAGCACCAGCCAGCAATTCTGTGCTGTGCAGGTGACGGAGAACTGGCACAAGTTGCCCAGAGAGGTTGTGGAGTCTCCTCCTTGGAGATCTCAGAAAGCCGTCTGGACACAGGCCTGGGCACTCTGCACTGGGTGTCCCTGCTGGAGCAGGAATTGGGCCAGAAGGACCCAGAGAGCCCTCCTACCTCAGCCATTTTGGGATTCTGTTAAATTGAAATGCAGTTAGAGGACAGAGGGTAGGAAGGAAGGCTTGTGTTGGAGGTAAGGGGACGCCCAGTTAACAAGAGGCAGTTCAGTTCCACTAAGCTCAGCTTCTGGAACCAGCTTGAAAATTCACAGCTATCTCCCCCCCCCAAAAAAAACCAAGTTAAATAAAAAATATCTGTTCGGCATTTTAGAAAGAGAAACAATATTGCTGCACCATGCCTGGGCTAGGAGACTAGCTGTACGTGGCAGAGGTCAAGGACAACCCAAGCATGCTAGCATGATAGTTTTGCTCTGTGCTGAATTTGAAATGAAATCAGTTCTATATGCTGTGATGCAGTCAACAGTGAAATTACTTCCAGTTGGGTTGCTGCTATTTTTGCTAATAGCAGTTACAGTTTAGCTGGCTGTTTGCTCCTGAAGAATCAATGTAAAGTGGGGGAAGATAATATGCTGATGAAAATTGCTGTTTCTGTTCAACTTCCCATCCTTAGTGGGTTTTGTTAGGCTTGTCTAAATATAGAAGCGCCCTTTTGGTGGTGGATACTGCATGCTTTGCTCAGTCACCATGTTGGCACTGTGATGCGCAGGAACAGTGCATTCCCCAGTGCCTTGTGTGAAAAACCCTTCCACAGCCAGCCGCTTCCTCAGCTGATTAATCTTTTTCTCTGCTAAGTGAAACAGAAGTGTAGTAGGGTAATCATTTCCACTGTTTTCCTTTTTTATCCATGTTTTTTTTAAAAAAAACACATAACATAAACAGGGCTCAGAGAGACCTGAGTAATCACAGTGACTTAAGATCTAAGGGGACATTTTTGCCTGATGAAGAGGCAAAAACATTTGTTCATTCCATCCGAATCTTTTTCTTAAATCATCTTGGGTTGACCTTTTTGCTGACTCTAAAGCTAGACATGGAGTTCTTTGCAGATCTTGTAAAGACATATACAGCGCAGATATCCTCATGGTTCTACTGGTACATTAGCTAGGACACAGCCCGATCAACTCTGGTGAGGGATGCTGGAGGCATCAAGTATCTCTAAGTAGTATCTCACGGCTCTGCTCCAGAAACATGGGGGATTTTCAGAGCCCCTGTCCATAGAGAAGCCAACATGAACAGTCATTTCAATGACAGCTTGCTGTAGTGAAGGAGTCTAGTTTACATGAACGGTTTTGACCCAAATTAAGGAAAATAGGCACAAATCTGTAAAGCTAAACATCTGGTTTCAGAGCAGTGCTTTTATCCTGTCAATGTACAGAAATCTCACTCCCTATTCTAGCCATAAGATTTGACTTTAAGATGCCAAGGGGAATCTTATATCTACATGCAAATACTTATAGCCTCGATCCTGCAATTTATAATGCTCAGGAAGACTGCTGTGCTCAAGTGGAGCACCATTAACTTTAATGTGGATTCCAGCCATGCATTTTAAATTGCCAGATCAGAGTCTGAAATAATATGCACTTGGGGGCAGGTGTTGTCTCCTACATCTTTTACAATACAGAGAAGATTGTGAGCATTTAACAAAGGATAATAAAAACATTCAAATATCGTAATAACAACAATAACAGCAAAAATAATAATGATGATCAATAGATTGTAATGCTGTGTACAACATTCACTTCCAATTTTCTTCAAGAACAAAAACCGTATCAGCTTGGATTGGAGTAAACTAACGTTTGTGAGTCATGATGCAGCAAAATGAGCCCAGCTGGAGAAAGTTCTGCCTGGAAAATTGGATTATTTTGACAATTATGAAACAATTTTGTACAGAAATGTATAAATAAGAAACATTTTTACCCCCATTCAGCTCTCAAATTATGACTTACAGATGAGTGATGGCACACATAAGCCATTTTTGGAAGCTGGAGGGAGTTATCTCAGATTCATCAAATTCTTATCTCTGTCATCAACACCTAAGCCAGGTTCATTCACCTGTCTGGAGGTTCTGTGTCAGCTCTATCCAAACCTTGGAGGCATGTGGGCTGCCCTGGTTAAATTCCTCATCTCAACAATTCAAAAGCAGGAATTTGTACCCACAGCCTCCATTGATAGCCATCCTCACTATTAAAATTAGAGAGTAATTTGAATTCAGTTTGGTTCAACATTACTGTATCTTTTATTAGTTTTTTCTCTAGGAAACATAAGGGATCTGTATTTTATCCCATTAAGGTATTTATGCATTAAAATCAAGTCATTTTTCACTTCAAGCTCTTGAAGTTTCTCAACATATGACATTTCCTTTAAACATTTTCGGAGTTGTTTCTGTAGCCACTTTGCCAATGCTCTTCTCAATTATGTGCAACAGACCTCCATGTGGCTCTAGCAATGTCACACTCTGTCAAGTTTACTGTCTCCCTCCTGTCTACCACTCCCACACATACATATAAGGAACAGCTCATGGTAAGAGTTCTCTCTTTGTGACTGTCCTATTCACAGCTTTATTTAGCCCTCAGATTATTTTGCCTTCCACAAATTCTAGATCATTGTAATGTTACATTACCTCAGTTCACCGTGGAAAATGTTGAATACATTGGGTGTAATCCTGATTCCCGAACAATACCCTAAAGTCTTTTCCATGCAGGGAAGATCCAGAAACATGTGTATATCCACTTCTTTCTGAAACAGCCGTGGCTTTCAGAAGACTGCAGTTTTTAAAACTTGGTCTTGGGTTCTTGAGTGGTTTTTTTTCTGATAAAAATCTTAATTCCTTAGTCCCTTAATCTGTGGCTTCTAGTCCTCATGAATGCAATGTACTCATCTTTGGTCTTCAGGAAAATATTGTTGAGAGATATAAACTGAGAAAAACTTGAAAAATCCCCTCTACCTGAAAACTTGAGCTCCAAAGAAATCTCGTCTTCTCCATTAGATACATGTTATAGTATTTGTTGGCTGTAAGACACAAATCCGGTAGCCTTTCTAGAACAATTATGAAATCCTGGAAGATCATTATTTTATCATGTTCTATCACAGCAGATTATGGTAGGAAAAAAAAGAAAAAAAAAGAAAAAGGAGCTGCCAACATTTTGTATTCTTTGCAAAGGCCACGACTCAGGAAGCCAGTTCACCAAAGATGTGGCAAGCATCAGCTTGATCTCAGGTCTTGTTTTTAGCTTTTGCTGAGAGCTTTAATCTTGAGTTGCCTGGCAGTTTTTATGTTTGCTGCTTTCTCAGAAACAAGGTTTATGTTGTGAGAATGTAAACTGATGGCTGGTTATTATTAATATCTTAACTGAGTGCTTGTTCTAACTGTGAGAATGAAGAATTTTTTTCTAAACTGTAAGTAAACAGCAATAGAGTATGCTTTATAAACTGTGGAAGCAAATTCCCTGAGGACAATATTTTTAAAGAATATACAGGATTTCCATAGGAACTTCTTACTCATTACAAGTCTGTCTTTTAAAGCCATAATGTAACCACCTCAGAAAAAGTAACCCCTAACTCCAGCGTATGTCCTAACATTTGAAGAGAACAACATGACCTTAAAGGATTGAAATTATTTCTGCCTGCCATTAAACAGACTTCCATAGAAAAAAATCTGGTTTGATAAGGGCAAATGTCAAGGAAGAATGCCTTTCTATAAGGACAAAAGAAGCACAATACATAAAAAGAAAATTCAAAAACAGTCAGGCAGTGGAAGAGAGAAACCCCTTACAGTTAGCAGCATAGTGGCAAATGCTGCGCATTTATCTATGTCCCAGTGTTTATTGCACACCTTCACTGTGAGTATAGTGAGCTTTCCACCTCATTAGACGGCACTAATTTCCACAATACACGTCTGATTTTGAATTGCTCGCTGCAAATATAGACCCTCCCCTCTCTCTCTACAAACTACTTCTTCTCTCCAGATTACTAGTATAAAAGGAAATAACATATTCCTATACTGATGAAATAGTTGTTTGCTAGCAGCATCTAGAAACATTATTTTCTATTTAACATTCCTTGCATTATTTTAAAAGAATCCTTTCCTGAGGTATGTAGCTGCTGTATTCCTTTGCAATGTATTGACTTAGTGGAGCAGATGCTAAGCACTAAGTCTATATTCATAGTTTCCCCTTAAATGACTTGCTTTTTGTGAAGGATTCTGCTCTGTTCTGATTTTTGTCCTCAATGTGGTATCAGCCCCCCATCTGTGAACTGATGAAGCAATACAGCTAATGCTGTCATCTGAGGGTCTTCTTTCCATTTTCAACCAGGAATACACTGGCTAGCTAAACCATGACTTGTTTGATATTGTGATTGCTTATATTAGCTCCCATGTTTAAGCCCTCTGCCCACAACAGTCTACTCATTCAGTCACCTATTCAAATAATTTTCAATATTTTCTTCATTGAGACACTACTACGATTTATTGAAATCATCCTATCACTGGAAGGAGAGAAAGCCCTCAGGTTACGGGGAACATCTACTTCATCCCAGGACATTTGTTAAGATTTTGCTAAATACAAGTCACCATTTCCTTCTCTGTCTCATTTGGTTCAAGAAAATTTTGATAGCCTGGTGAGATAGTAGTGGAGAAGAAATACAGCAATGTCATGACAGAGGGGAAAACTAGGCTGTTTTTGTAACCTCCTAATGGCACAAAAACATGCTCCCAGCAGACAGCCACCCATCAGCTGGGAACTGCAAATATGGGGTTGCTTTTGCAAAGCTCAAACATCAGAGCTCTTTGCTGAAAACTTGTGGTTTCAGCCACATGCACTGAAATGCTGGACTTCACTGAATTTATTTCAAGCACCTCAAATAGGGCGTATAATTTAGATTTGCAATGTCAAGTATTTGAGCAGAACAAAATGTCTGATTTAAAGTAGTAATGCAGTCGTACACTTAGAGATGGGTGTTATGGAGAGCAGAGATGTGCACAGTCAGAGCAGCTGGCTTGTGCTGGGAACACAGTGCTGGTGTTGGTACGTGGTGTTCAGTGCATGGTGCATGGTATGAGAACATAGGACCATAGAATCATAGAATGATTTGGGATGGAAAGAAACTTAAAAAGTGCTTAGGTCCGATCCCACAGCCATAGGGAGGGACACCTCCTACCAGCTCAGGCTGCCCAGGGCCCCTTCCAGCCTGGCCTTGAGCACCTCCAGGAATGGGGGATCCAGAGCTTCTCTGGGCAGCCTGTGCCAGTGCCTCACCACACTTTTGGTCAAAAATTTCCCCCTAACATCTAACCTAGGTCTCCCCTCTCTGATAGTTTAAAATCATTACCCCTTGTCCTATCACTACACTCTCTGATAAAGAGACCCTTCCCATCTTTTCTTTAGGCCCCCTTTAAGTACTGGAAGGACCTAGTGAGTATCCCCGGAGCCTTCTCTTCAGGCTGAACAAACCCAGTTCCCTGTATTTCCTCACAGGAGAGGTGCTCCAGCACCTCTTTTGATCATCTTCATGGCCTCCTCTAGACCTGCTACAGCAAGTCCACATCCTTCCTGTGCTGGGGGCCCCTGACCTGGTTGAGGTACTGCTGGTGAGGCTTCGCAAGGGCAGAGGGGGGGACAATCACTCCCCTCTCCCTGCTGGCCGGTCTTCTGTTGATGCAGCCCAGGATGAAGTTGACCTTCTGGGCTGCAAGCACACGCTGCTGGCTCATGTTGAGTCTCTCACCAATCATCACCCCAAAGTACTTCTCCACAGAGCTGATCTCAAACTATTCTCTGCCCAAGCATGTATTTGTCCTTGGGATTGCCCCAACCTTGCACTTGGCCTTGTTGAACTTCATGAGGTTCACACCAGCCTGCCTTTCAATCCTGTCAGTGTCTCTCTGAATGGCATCTCCTCCCTCTACATATTGACCACATCACACAACTTGGTGTTATCTGCAAACTTGTTGAAGTTTCCACTGTCCATGTCACCGACAAAGATGTTAAATACTGCCAGTCCCAACACCAATCCCCGAGAAACACTGCTTGTCACTGATCTTCACCTGAACGTTCAACCACTTACTGTAACTCTTTGTGTGCAACCATCCAGCCAATATGTGCAGTGTAGATGTTAAAGCTATTTATGTGATTTAAGTATCTAGGTCTGTTTGACCATGTTTGTCAGCAGTTCAAACTGATGTTGATGTTTTACTTTCTAATTTAACATTGCAAATAAAGCAGTTGTAGAATAGGTGTAATGACCTTTGTGATAATCTCAGGCTTTACCCTGCTTAGGGCTGCTTTATTTTAAAGAACATGCAGCCATAAAGGCAAATACAACCTCTGTTTATTAGGAATTGTTAAATATTACAATCTCAGCAGAAGAAAGATGTATAAGTGAATGTGATAAAGAGAGGGGAAAGAGACTGAAGTAACAGTAAAAACTTCAGTGTTTAACTGAAATCCATAGTGTTCTTCCTTCAGATTTCTCCTTATGATTCACACAGCATGATGACCTGTAAACACAACTTGTTTATTCTGGGTTGGGCAGTGATAAACTAAAATACCTGAGTTCAACATGTTTCTTTGTCTCTGCTAACAACATCGTAAAAGCCCTTTGGTACACCATCTGGTGTACATTGCCAACATTCCTGAAAAGTGGCTGTGGTAATCCTGACAGACCTCTGCCTACCCATTACCTCCTGATCCTCCTTTGATTTGACTACTGCATCTTGACTTATGTTCAGGTTACAAACACCACAGAGAAGGATTTGCCCTCCCTTTTCAGTCTGCATATTGCCTCAGTCCATCAGAAATCTGAAGCCACTGTACTAATGCAAATGATGATGCTTACTTAGTTGATTGTGTTTATTAAAAAAAAAAAAGAATACTCATCACTGAGCTATAAAGTCTTTGGTGTAGTTACATAACTTACAAGAACAGGAGAGATACACAGTAAAAGTTAGCTAAGGCAGCAAAACATCATCCTCACTTCACCACCAGAGTACTGTCACAGTTTCAGAACTCAGCAACAAACAGTGTTATGCTGTTTTAATTTAAATTCATAATCCTACTTTCAGGAATTTAAACTTTGTTTAAATTTTTATCTTTGGTCAATAGCTGGTCAAAGATTTGGATTTCACAAAATGTTTGCCAAGTTGAAAATGTCAAGGTACTTCACCCACAGATAGAATGTAGAACTGTTAAAAGGCAGCAAAAAAACCTGGGCTGCAACCTCATCATTCTGAGTCATTTGAAAAGTGTAAAGTAAATAAACCTTATATTCCACTCCTACTGCTTCCCACACAGCCATTAGAATTGACTTTGTTGTTAGGGTTTATTTGTGACCAAACTAAAACTTGACCCATATATTTACTTTCCCCTTTAATCTAAGACATTACTTTGAGTGCAAGAAGCACTAAGGGGGAAGAAAATGAAAGTGCTTGTGAATTACTGGGAAGTTGGATGTTGAAAGTCACATTGATGTAATAAATGTGAAGGAGATGCAATAAATGTGAGGGAGATGCAAAACAACTTTCATGTGATGGTAAATAGAAGGATAAGGAAGAGATTCATAGCGGTTGAGGAAAATAAGCTTATCTGTTCTTTGAATTATGATGGGTGATGCCACCAGTTTGGGAAAATCCAGGAGGAAAGAAATGTATCCACAGTGCATGCAGGTGAGGATTTGGCTGGAACTGTTAAGAAGAGCAGATAGGACAGACTACAGTCTAGAAAGTGTTAGAGATAAAACATGGCAAAAGGAATGCAGAGCAAGACATGGAAGTGTTAAAACTTGCAGTCAGACTGTGGAACAGAGTGACAGAAAAGAAGGTCATGATGTGATCAGTGACTGAGAAAAGTGTGGGAGACAGTGAGAGATTAAAAGGAGCTCAGTTTTGGCTGAATTAAGTTTAAGATGACAGTGAGATATTCAAAGAAGAAAAAACCCTCAGAAACACTTGTAGCCTCAAAAGGAGGCTAGTCTTGGGTAAAAGAGAAGTTTAAAAGAGTTGGGGTTTTAATTCAGATGAATTATAATTGTTGGAGTATATTAGGAAGATGATATCATCTGATGAAAATTCATAAAGTGAGAGTAGTCTGCAACGAAGGATCATTCCCTAGAGGATAAACATCTAAAAGAAATCTTCAAGTCACTCTTGGGAGGAGGAATAGAATCGGAGAATCGTAGAACACAAAACAGAAACACAGAGCAGTTGGAAGGGACCCACAAGGATCGCAGAATACAACCCCTGGCTTCACACAAGAACGCACAAAATAACCCGGGGTCCTCAGCTCCTCCTCGTACATTTTAACCTCTAGTCCATCTTCACAGACTTCCTTTGGATACTCTCTAATAGTTTTATGTCCTTCTTATATTGTGGTGCCCAAATCTATAAGCAGTATAGTCAAAAGAGTACACACAGTATAGACACAAGAGAAGACAGCTTCACAAAAGGGAGAGTCAGTGAGAGTTTCAGTCATAGTATTTAGCAACATCAGTAGGAAAAGAGAGATACAGGTAGGGGACGAGGTATCAGTCTGGCTGAAGTGGTCATTACAGGCCATGATGAGAGGCAAAAAGGGACAAGAGGAAGAGGAAACTGCGCAACAGCATGCGGAAAGTGTTTGTTTAGGAGAATGGGAGGCATGACTTTGCATTCTGCAAGATTCTTCCTATTTTGAAACGTGCTGGAACACTCAGTCAATCAGATCATTCAATTAACTATACTCAGTTTGACAATCTGAGTGAGTTATTGTAGACTACACTATTGGAAGACACTTTTGAAGCAGAAATGTCCACTTAACCTCTGTAGTATTTTTAATGGTATGAAATCCTCCTTAGTACCATAGTCACACATTAGAGACCATTTCTATGAAGTCTTTCAACTTATGAAGGTGTCATCGCATTGTCCATTTGAAAGGTTTTGCTCTGTAGTTTTTCTCATGAGCTGCTAATCGCAAGCAGCATTACTTTGCTTTTAAACCCTCTTAATGGTCTCATGGTGTCCTTTTTTCCTCATTGCCTCATTGCTATATGAAAACAGCAGTGGATCATGCTCTGCCTTGCATTCCTCCTAATTTTGCCCTTCTGCAAAAGTGAACATCAAGCAAATCAAATGTGTCACTTCCAAACTGACCGACTTTGTGAACTGATTGATTACTGATGAAAAGTACAGGGTAGCTAACATGGGAGATGACAATTTTGCCCATGGCTACACAATCACTGAATGAAAATCTAAATCTGAAGAGGTCCAATCATGCAACGAAAGTGAAAAAACTGAACTCAGGCCAAAAAAAATTCAACAATGTGCAATCCCTAATGTTGTCCACCTTCAATTTTAGCACTCTAGAAAGTGCTTTATTAAAATGGCACATTCCTAACTTATTGTCGACGGTTTACGGGCGTTAGGCCCGATTCCGTGACAAAGGGGACGGGGGACCCAAGGGCCCACGTCCCGGGAAAAGGGGAAAGGGGAAAAGGGTAGGGAGATGGCCCCGAGAGCAAAGAACAGCGGCAACAATCTGAGGAGAAACAAACCAATCCACCAAATAAGATATCGGAATGCAAAACAACACACTATAATACAATATAATTACAATTTAAGCTGATAAATCCAACACAGAGAGAGAGAATGTCCCAAAATCAAGGTAGGCCTTACTCTACTACCGACGATAAGGTGGCTGGAGAGCGAGGTGCTGCCAAGACGAGAGACGGCGGAAAAAAAAGGGACGAGGTCTCGTGATCTGCAAGTTTTTATACTGCGAGCTTTTATCTTTTCCCTCCGGCTGGAAAATGGTAACAGAGGAGCAAAGTGCCGTGGGGACTGTAGTAGTCCTTCTCTTCTGAGAAAAAGGTATGTCCACTACATGATGTTATGATGTGGAATACCAATAACCGAAAATCACAAAACCATGACACTTATGGATGTATTGCTTTCTGAGCAACAGTCTGATCAGAGCAATAATTCAGAATACAAGAGTCAGAAAATGTGGAGCGAAACAACGGATCTTACTGAAATTGATAGCAAAACACCTGTTCAATAGCAGATAGAAAGAGCTGCATTTCCAGATTTATTGGTGACATCAGCAGTGATGTAAGGGAGAAAAAGAGTGTGTCTTGGAAATCGCTTTCCACTGATTTGTTACTCTGTGGACAGGAGTACTTGTGTGTTTTTATATTAAATGAAATGAGGTAGAAATATGGCACGTAATTAGGAAGAAAAAAAAGAATAAAGCAGAGTTTGCCTTATTTTTCATTGCTTCCTTGGGGCAGTTCCTCCTTCTGTTTCCTCAACAAACAAATTCCAAAACTCCAGTAGTTTATTTCAGAGAAAAATTAAGTACAAGATGGAATAACTGGCTGGTATCAAGGCAAAGCTGCATCATATTGGACTAAGACTGGAAAAATACGAAATTCTTTCAAATTCACTGAAACTTGAACTTTACCAAAAGATATTATAATTCTCTATAATTTACAAGTAATTACATTGTTGAAATAAAGTAATATCATAATATTGATTAAGTGATATACTAAGATATCAATCCAAAATTATTTTTTTCTTATGTTTGTTATGCTTATGTGGAAACACAGGGTATGCAATATTGGAGAATATGAGATATGTCTTAACCTTAAACTGCAACTTTCTGATCAGAACTTGTAGTAGGTTTCCACCTGTAAAACAAATTGCAAAATCACTTCCTCTGTCATGGAAAAACAATGAGGATATGGCAATTATGATCAGGTTGAAAATCTCTGATTGGCTTAATTAGTTGCACTTACATGTGACCAGACTTTCACTGTGAATATTTACCTGGACTCAAACTATGCATTTTACAGATAAGAACACGATGGTAACTCATTGCTGCTTTTCCTTTATGTACTAACCTGCACTTCATTCCAAAACATGAGTATTAAAAACTAAATAGAGCCTAACGTACAAGCTTTGATGTAACACCAAAATCACACCATGTTCACAAATTAACACTGATTTTTCTGCTGCTAAGTTATCAAGTCATAGTGGGAAGGACAGAGGAAAGAATCCTTGTTCTGTAGGAGACACTGGAAGAATTCACATGGGTTTTCTGAAGAAACAGCCTTTCACACAGATGTTTGCTCATATGGATGTACTGAGGCTTTAAATAGTCACCAATGACCTTCATCCTCCAGTGCCTTCCAAGTCCAATTTTAAACAACAGAAAAGATCCTAGAGGGCACTTTGGAGTATAGAATTCATAGCTTCAGTAAGACAAGAGTTAAGTCAAATGTGTGTTTCTGAATATCTCAATCTTATTACAGTATCACTGTAGTTTAGAAATATTTTTGTCCACGGCTGTTGCTCTGTTATAGTGTGCATTTGACCCTTGCTAAGGTTGGTTAGAATTACTTGCTGTTCTCGCACATGAGGAAAAAAATAAACTTCCTTTCTCATTTTCTAATTCGATTAGCACTTTAACCATATGGAAACATATGGAATTAAACTCTCATGGGGTAAAAAACATTGCATTCCTTAGCATTGTCTTGTAGTCACTGGATTAGCCAGTTACAGCTACACAGGCTGTCTGCATCCCAGACCTGGAATTCAGCAACAGCAATGTTTAAACCAGTGTAATCTACTGTCTGCCCTGAAGGTCACTGCAAATATCTTAAAAATAAAGTTTAACTTTACCAGCCAAGGTAAAATACAGCAATAAATACCTTGACTAAAGGCAAGTCATTTAAAAGAGAACATTTCATCTCAGTTCAAATGCTGCTTTGTGAATTTACATTGAGGGCTTCAGACTTTTTCTTTCACATCCACTTCCTGCTATCTACCTTTTAAATATGTGCTTATATTCTCTTAAATATTTTGTTGATACAAACTTACACTAATACAAATGTAAAAATGCTGTATTCTTTAACTGTCACTGGTGATTTTTCATATTTATTATTACAGGAATACTGCGGTTTTACAGACTATGTCTTTTTAAAAAGAAATTAATGAAAAGATTACTCTAAACTAGAATACCTGGAAACACCACCAGAGAAATTTAATTTTCCTCAGCATTTCATTTCTGGTAAAATTGACTTGGTTGCACCACTCTGCAACTATAATTTGTGAAGTAAATGGCAATGCTACATATGCTGAATATCTGACATGTTCCCTGAGCAGCAAAGGGACTGAAGGCAAATGTTACAGTACTCCTAGCAACACCAGTAATGCTTGTTCAAGCATTTGCTTTATAATCAATAAAAAGAAGTATTTAAAAAAAGATAAAAAAAAAAAAGAAATATCAAGAAGTTCTCTTTGCTTTTCTTTCCCATTGATTAGCTTTCTTCAGTTTTTTCTCATTATTCTCCTTCTGATTGAAAGCTAATCCGCAGACGCTGCATGTGAAGCTTGATATTCTCTTCCATGGTTCTTCTTTCCAAAAGCCTTTGCCCTATAAGTTTCTCTCTTCGATGTGAAGGAGATTTTTTTTTAATTACCTACTTTGCAATATCTTCTCCAGCTCTCAGTACCTCCATGATGAACAAACCACAAGATAGTCTCTGCCCTGAAGATCTTGCAGTCTATCCTATAGCAACGTTGAGGTGGCATGCTATTGATGTAGGTTTTAGGTTAGCTTGTTCATCAGTTTTGTGTGTTTTTTATTTTTATTTTTCCTGGTTCACTGGTGAACTCAGACTGAGACATGAGAGACGAGCAGTTGACTTAACCTCAAATATCCAGAGCCATTGCATCCTGTTCTAATCCCAGGAATTACTTTTCAGATGAAATATTTTTCAGGCTCCTCATTTTCCTTAAAACTTCTTTGTATTTTCCATTTGCTTGCATTGTTTCCACAAAAAAAAAAAAAAATCTCTTCACTTGAAGAGATCTTCTTTCTACTGTCTATGATGAGGAATGGTTCTCCCATATCCACATTATCTCTTATCAGTCCCGCAGGTCCTACTCTTTGAATCCACACTGCAGAAGCACCAGATACTGTTCAGCCCACCCTTCCTGCAACTCCTTTTCTTTTAAATTAGATTACCACTCATTTTTTCTCTGTCATCTGTTGTCTTTCCTACAGCCACTGATGACAACTAAATCAAAAGAAACTGTAATTCTAATTCAGAGTTAACTCATGGAAGCTACCTTCCCATTTCTCTCATGTTCTGATGACCTCTGCTTGGAGAAGTCAGGATTCATTATTCTGGAGCAGCTTTGTTGATGCCATTGAATTTAGTAGGGTTATAAAATTACAGTAATCTGATACACTGATCTATCTCAAGCATCTCTTCTGGACATTTTCATGTTTCCATTTCCCATCAATCCTGTCAATATTTTGTCTTCAATATCTTTATAGATTTTATCTGACTGAACATCATGCAAGAGAACATGTGAGAAAACTTCGCTCTCTCCTAGAGCAACGTAACCCTGATAAATTCTGAAGAGTTTTCCAAATATATCTGACAGAAGAATTTGACCGTTATTTGAAATGACACAAGAGAGACTTAGTCCTTACCAAGTAGCTGTAGTGGTTAAATCTCAGGCTGTCAGCAGTTATTAAAGAAAGTATGACTACTTTTTCCCATGTGAGTTTTCAAATTTCATAATCAAGAAAAAGCAGCCAAGCATCCACTGGTGGCAACAGAGTACCTGTCTATTTGTACCCTTGGGAATAATTAGAATAAGCTGGAACTGTAAACATCAAAGACAGTGAGAGATGTACAGGAATTCTGTAAGAAAAAACCCTAAGAAAACCTTCCCATAAAATAGATTTTCAGTGACTGAAATATTTCATAAACACAATGCCTAGTTGAAATGCCTGCTAATGTGTTGACTTGCTAATGTGACAGCCTACTACAAAAAGGGTCAGAAGAAGGATCCAGGGAACTACAGGCTTGTCAGCTTGACCTCAGTATCAGGGAAGGTCTTGGAGCAGATTGTTCTGAGTGAGATCACACGGGACGTGCTGGACAGCCAGGGGATCAGGCCAGCCAGCATGGGTTTATGAAAAGGTGGTCCTGCTTGACCAACCTGATCTCCTTCAATGGCCAGGTGACCCACCCGGTGGATGAGGGGAAGGGAGTTGTTGTAGTCTACCTAGACTTTAGCAAAGCCTTTGACACTCTCTCCCACAGTATTCTCCTGGAGAAGCTGGCAGCCTATGGATTGGAAAGGTGTCCTCTCCACTGGGTAAAAAACTGTCTGGAAGGCTGTGCCCAGAGGGTGGTGGTGAATGGAGTTACATCCAGCTGGTGACTGACTACAAGTGGTGTTCCTCAGGGGTCAGTACTGGGGTCGGCCCTGTTTAATATCTTTACTGATGATTTGGATGAGGGGACTGGGGGCACCCTCAGTAAGTTTGCAAGATGACACTAAGCTAGGAGGAAGTGTTGATCTGCCTGGGGCTAGAAAAGCCCTACTGAGGGATCTGCACAGGCTGGATTGATGGGCTGGGGCCAATTGTTTGAGCTTCAGCAAAACCAAGTGCCAGATCCTGCCGTTTTGCCACAACATCACTATGTATCGCAACAGCCTTGTGGCAGAGTGGCTTCCTAGCTGAGTGGGGGGAAAAGATCTGGGGGTATGAACTTGAATGTTTGCTGATGAAAGCATACACTAACATTCTACAACACAGTTTTGACTTTGAGAATCTTAGTAAAATTAAACCACTTGCAGTCCCTTTTTGTACATTTCTTCCTCGGACTGAAAGATGTTCACTAACACTAGTGACAATAAAACTGGGACAGCAGTTGATCTGTTTCACTACTCCAAGATGAGTCTCAACTGGTGTTTCTAAAAGACTTCCAAAGATAGAAATCCTGTGGCCTCCCAGGCACTGTAATCATGCCTGCCCTTGCTCACATACAAAAAAATTTCACTACAACCTAATCTAGATCTTCTTTGCTATTGTTTACACACAGAACTTGCTATCTGCTCTTCAGTGAACATGCAAAACAGCATAGCCTCTTGCTGCTTTTGGCAACATTTTGTCTATTACAGAACTTTTACCACGCGTCCCCTTAGGCTCTACTCCCTCAGATAACTGAATCTCACCTTACAGCTTCTCTTGATAGGCCATGTTTCTCAGACTTCGATGATTTCTCTTGTTCTACTTTGGACTTTCTCAACATTTTTTTAAGTGTGCCGTGTGAAAGTGAAGTCTACAGTTCAGCTGACGCCTTTTTAGTGCTTAGCAGGTTGGTAGGATTTCCTTACAAACTTTACATAGCCCACGTTTTATACATCTCATCATGGACTTTGCTTTTTTACAGCGTCATGACTATTAACTTCATTGCCACCTGCTAAAAATTGTAGATCCTCAACTGTGGTATTGTTGTCTGTATAATTGCCCCACTTCTCATACCACTGAAACTTATTTCTTTGGAGACTTCCACTTATCTTCATTGAATGGCAGCCTTTTTATTTCAATCCATTATCTCTGTTCATTGATATCCGTTTTATTCTAGCTTTATCATCTGAAATTGTTTTTATTTTACTTTTTGAAATCCCTACCAGCTTAGATGTATGAAAATACCTCTCCTGTCTTTCAGCCAAGCCGCTATTCAATAACAGCCATCAAATGTCTGAGCTTGGTGCACTACTTGATACACGTGGCCAAGCTGATGGTGAACCATTGTTTGCTCTTCCTTAAGGATGGTTTTCTCAAGATCTGTGTTTTTTTTCAGCAGTTTTCCTCGGCAATTATTTTCTAGCTTACTTCTGTGTGTGCTATGGGAAAGAGTGCAAAAAGATTCACTAAGGCCAAGATATATCACAGCTCCATTTATTCCCTTTACCACAAAGCCATGTATATTGTCATAAAAGGAAATTTGACTGGTTTGACATGATCTTTTCTTGACAAATTAGTATTTGCAATTACTTACCACCTCATGAATTTCTAGGCCCTTTCCTAAAGCATATCCATTCACAAGATACAGATAGTGCAGTTTGGCTGTATTTCAGTGGTAGCGAGTAGAGGGAGGGCTTCCAAGAACCATCTGTTTTCTTGGATTTATCTTTCTCCATTAATATGTCCCAAAAAATGTCCTTTGCTTTATCTTTCCTCCCTGTTTCAAGTGGTGTGGCTGAAATCCACAGCATGACTCCCAGTTTATCTTAGCTGCACATGCTTACCATCACCAGGATAATTGTACTGCAAAGGACATAATCATTCTGCATGGAGAGACCTTCACATGTCACCACTTCAATAAAATTGCAACCCATGCTCTCATCTCTTACGATGTTAGTAGTTTGACTAACAACATTATTTCACTTCATGTAGGCTGGGACTGAAACCGCTGATGGCTTCTAGTGGCCTGGGGATACAGATGGGAATGAGGGAACACGAGGAGGAAAGTCAGGGTAACAAAATGTTTAGGCACAGAGCTGTGACAACAAAACATGTAGGTAATGTTGTCTGTCATTAACAGAGATAAAAAAGGACTATAGTGGCCAGATCTGTATGTGAAATGTAGATGTGCTGTGAGGGCTATAACCCACACTCATACAATTTGTGTTCATTTATTTGCCTATTTAAAAAGGATTGTCTCCAACTCTTGGCCTTTATCCTTCTGAAGAGAAGAGAAACAACTTTATCAAAAAGAGTGTGGTGTTATGTTTTAACTGTAGTGATAGACAAAGTGGGCCTGGAAATGCTTGCTCTGCCTTCTTCATTAAATGAAGTCCTGAGCCTGACACTCTAAATGCCAATATGCTCATTATTTTACATAAGTTTACATGTATGCTTCATCTAGTCATGGTCCATGGGCACAACTTGCAGGTCTATAAGCTTTTTAGGCATTTCTTCTTCTACCTGAGCACGGCATCAGAAGAACAGTGGTTACCAGCGTACCAACAAGAACAAAACAGCCTCCTCACTACTGTCATTCCCTTCTCAAAAGCATACTCTTGAAAGAGGTCATTTAAATGTGATCCTGCCCCCTTTAGAGAGCATTCTGTCTCTTTTTGCTTTCATACTACAGTGCCTTCATCTTCTTCCCATCATTAAGCCATTTGAGTGAAATACTGAACTGATTAATGTGGCATTTTCCACTAAACTGTTTCAGGAAATGCTGTACCTTACCAGTGGGATGCTTTTGAACAATGTAATCTCCTTAGTATAATTAAAACTAAGCTCTGGAGTTACTACCTTTTTTCCCTGGAGACACTCATCAAAATGTCAAGTGTTCCTTCTAGTGGAACTGTGATCCCATAGTACAAACAAATATCTTTATCTACTGTTCCTTGCAAGCAGTAGACCTTTGCCTCTATTCTTTGTCACTTCATTTTTTAACATGAGTAAATAGTGCATGAAATAATAAATGTCTCTAGGCCCAGACTGACAGAGTATTTTAAAAAGCTTAAAGAAAATAATTGAGGTGATACAGATAACAGTGATAAGGACTTCTTGTTTTGTTTTACTAATTGTTTCTTTTAAGGCTGATTCTTAAAGTTCAAATGTTTATTAACAAATGGAACAAATCAAATGATAAGAAATAAAACCTTTGCCTCCTCTGGACTTATCTTTTTTTTCCTTAGAGAAAAGCAGAGTTGGGGTGCCACCACCTGGAGAGCTGCAGCAATATTGTGTGCAGGTTTCAATTTTCTGTGAGCTGCGGGGATTGCACAGATATATACTGTTTCTGTTTGAGAAACTCAGCAGGTAAATACATGTATTAAAAAAAAATCTCTACGACATGCACTCCGAAGTCTTGACTGTGTACATCAAATATGCAGCAAGACAATGTATTAGTTAAATGAAGAGCTTGTTCTCTCTGGCATCACATGTGGAGATACTCTGAAGGCAAGGACTAGCCTGTTGCTGTAATCGACAGCTCTGAGACACGTGATTATAATAACCTGTCCTGAAATCACAAGGTACCAGTAACATAAGTTCACGACCACATGACTTCAGTGGTTGGTAACCCTGCCCATGGCAGGGACTTGGAACCAGATGAGCTTGAAGGTCTCTTCCACCCGAGGCCATTCTGTGATGATATGGTTCTGGTTATAAATTAAAATCCACCTAGGAATACTGTGCTTAGGAAACTGAATAAATTCCAAATAAAAACAACATTGCCTATGTTGGATTGGTTTATCTCCAGCATTTTATTATTGTTTATAATTGCTCTTCTTAGTTAAAGTTGGTGTATTCTGTACACTGTTAGCTAGAGGTAAGGACAGGGCAGTTAAATATCTGCTATTAATTAGCTTCCTCCTCCTAAACTGTCATAGGTAAGTCACTGAAATTAATGTAGGGATGAGCACATGCTTGTGCAATAAACACGAGGAGATCAAAGCTTTGTATTCTCCTATCTAGCTTGGATCATTTGAAACATAGGCATATTTTCTGAGCTAGTTGGATAAGATTCCTCTGTAATTAGGTCTGGCGGGCACTTCTGGAGTCCTTCCCCTCTGCCACATATCATTGTTTCATGGCCCTAGGCAACATGATCTAGTTATGATGTCCCATTCATTACTGGGGAGTAGGACTAGATGGACATTGGAGGTCCCTTCCAACTCTAAGGATTCTATGATTCCATGATTCCTAAAACTGGTGCAACAAGCAACCTTCTGGAAATGTCCAAGAGAGAGCCTGGACATCTAGGTCCTGGTGACCTCCATTTGTAGGTGGCCAAATGCAGGGAGGTTGTACCTCACCCTGATGTAAACATCAAAAAGGGACTCAGAGAACCCTCGTGAAAGGAACATCTGGCTTATACATTGCTTAACGGACACGATGTGAATGAGCAATATCTGATACAGCTTTACTGAAAAGCAGTTCCCCAACCAATCTGTAAACACGCTGGCTTTGTCCTCAGTGGCATTTCCAAGTGCACCTATTAGGCCCAATTACCGAGGCTTCCTACAGTTAATCCTGCTGTTTACCACTCTGCTTGCAACATTGTTGTAAGAGCACCAGGTACTGGGGGAAGGAATGTTTGACAACGCTGATTAGCTTGTAACAGAACACAACTTCACTGCTGTTTCGTAAGGACACTTGATGTTAAACAGTCCTATCTCCTAGTTTACAAACATTTCAAACCCGCCTCGTCAACGCTATAGAAGGTAAATTGCTTTTTGTAATCCGGTAACGGAAATCTATTGCTTTTGTATATGACAGAAAACCGCCATAAACGTATTTCTATCCTTTATTGGACCGTTAGCCCACATCTGTTAAGTGTGTAGGCTGGAAAATATCAGTCACCTGCAGTAGCTACATCACTTTCTCCAGCAGAAGAAACCTGCCTGTTTAAGACATATCTACTGCACAAATATGAATGAATCCAGTCCTTGGATCTGTGGTGGAATTTGTAACAACTGGTCCTGTCTATTTTGTGATAGGTATTGTATGCAAAATATTAGACTTCTCAAGGGTTCATAATTACAGGCTCAGACCATGTAAAAATATTGTGCAAATTGCAAAGAATAGTACCAAAAAGTCTAGACAGATGAAAGACTTAGCAAAATAAATAATAATAATGAATTTAATTGGATGCACAGTGCAGAAAGTACTCTTGGATGCTGTTAAAGCTTTAAAAATATATTTAATAAGGAATAATAAATAAATACAGTTATAATGAAAAACAAAAAAATTTAAAGGTAAAAATTATTGCTGTGGCTGCTATGGACACGATGCCTTTAGTTTTCTTGTAATCAGTAAGTATGATGAGACAATGTTCCTCAGAAAGGATGTGGAGGGAGAGCTGCTCTTGACTTTGTCATTTTGAGGGAAAAATAATTATGATGCTTATACTGGGGGCTTTGGAGATATATTTCCTCAGGAGTCAGATGGAGGCCTCTTCAGCACTGTGTAAAGTTAAAATGATGCTTAGTTTTCACCTGGTTTTGTTTTGTTTTGTTTCTTAGTGGTATTCATTTTTAATCTCCCATGGCTAATTAATGGCCCATTTGCACAGCCTGCTGGAATGAGCAGTACTGAGGAGCAGCAGGAGTCACAGCAGCACTCCCAGGAACGCTCAGCCTCCAGGTGGACACAGTCCCACACATGTCCAGACCAGGGAATAGATTGCCACAAAATCTTCACTGACCAGTTAGGGAGCCACTTTTATAGAATTTTCTTCAAGTAGTTGAAAGCTGATGTTTGGCTGGAAGAGGGAGTATTTTTTTAATCCTGTTTCAAACCACACTATCAGTGATACATTTTCCTATCAAAGGAAGTACTTAAAACACTTAATTGCCATATGGTTCTTCTGCATTTGCTAGATGTCTGTGTTGAGAGAGAGACTTCTGGGATAGACAAGGGGGAAGGAAGGAGTTCACATGTAAAATATTAAATAGCATAGCAATTTGGGGGCTTTTTCTTCCATTGTTTCCTTTCTTGTCTGCTTTGAAGAGATGTTTTGTCATCGCCATTGTTCTCCACCTTGGATCATCCTCCTTAGCTCAGAATGGGCTGCATGAATGAAGAGCTCAATATCCCCCCTTCTAACTTGGTCTTGGTGCTAACTTGGACTTGGTAAGTACCTCACACCATAGTGGCTCCTGCTCTTTGCTTGGCCCGCCCACATCTCCTCATGCTCTCTCTAGCCTTGGCTGCTCTCACTCATCCTGAGTCATACAGATAATCCAACTTTCCCCTGTGTTTAATCATTGCTCAATGTCCTTAGTCTCAACTGTCAGCCCTCTGCACTGCCGAGCACAGATGCACCTGGGCTCAGCTAGCAGCAGGCAGCTGTGCTCCTGCACCTGCCTCTGTTCAAGCCAGCATTCTTCTGCCCTCGTATGCAGAAGCCTTCCTCACTGCCTTACTCTCTGCAGGGAAACCTACAAGCTTCCCATGGCACTACATTCTGCCAAAGGTTGATCATGTGGCTTTAGTTTGTCCCAGAAAATTTGTTTCCCAAGGCCTTGTGTGAAGTCCCAGATGATATAAATCAGTGCTTCAAAACTGCAAGTATGAACACCATGAAAAAATTCCCAAATTAACATTGAATTTGGCTCATTATTTTTCACACGTGACCTGTTGAATCTAGTTTATTTCTATTCCTTTAGTAAAATAAACATTTGCAGCATTTAAATATCCTGGTTAAATATAGCATTTTTATGAGTGCTTAGAATTTTGATATCTTAATATATTATTTAATGTATTTTACAAAAAAAAAAACCCACTGAATTTGAGAAATTATTCTCTACAAATTAAATTAATTTTGCATGAATATTCACATAAAAATGTCTTTGACTTTAATGAAATTACTCAGTTTAATAAGGGCATGTATGAGTAGATCATGTATTGAAAAAAGAAAGATGAGTTAATTTGCCTCTAAAACTATGCAGACTGTACCTTCCTGAAGTACCTAAGTTCCCACTATGATGCTTTTTTGAGATATCACTAAAGAAGTGTTTTCAACTGTCTACACCTCTATCTGTAAAACATCCTTTCCTAAAAAGAATATGTTTTGTTTATAGGACTACTTTGTGAAGGATGAAATAAGCACCTCTCAGCTCTGACGATAGAATATTCCAAGCAAGGACATGCTAATCTGAGTCCTCAAAGACAGAAATGTTCCAAGTATAAAATTTCAGTGAGATATGCTTGACATCTTTTTCTGCACATAGAGTCTTAAACAAAATCCTTCATTTTCATAGATTTCACTGGTTCACTCCAGATGTATACCTGCATAACCAAAAATAGATCCTAATCCCATCAAATCTATTTTGATTGCAGTACCACACTGTAAGAGGAAATGACTTGAAGTGCCTTTTCAACCAAATCTTTTGCTGTACTTGTGAAAAGGTATCAGATTTTGAGTTTAATCGGTGTCATTCAATCTCTGTACAGCCGTACAAAACACTGGTTTAGAATATATTAACTGAGAATAAAAACAGATCAAAAACATCCTTAAATGACTAGCTCCTTGAAAATCTATTTAATGAAGCACAAGAAAACTACTTAATATACCAAGACTGGGCTTGAAGAATTGGTTTAAATCAGAAAGCAATGCAGGTTTATGGAAGACAAAAAGGGCTATTACAGTATATTGTCCTTTCAGCAAGTATGCTAACAATTTGCTGAAGAAAGTACTGTTAATAAAGTTAAGAAATAAGACATACAGGTGTATTTTGACTGAAGAGGTGCCTGGGATGTAACACTGCTGTTGTGCTGTTCATGAAGAGGAGCCTACAGGATGGTGACCCGGCAAACTGGGTACCAGTTGGGTAGTATGCTCCTATTTGCTCAGTGCCAGCTCTCCCTCAATAACTACCTATCTTCTAAAGCATGGATGTCAACTTTTTGGCTTGCCTAGGGCATGCTGAGTGAAGAGGAATTGCCTTGGGTTATATACAAAGTGTATAATACAGTTCATGTCTGTAAGTAACAAAACTTTTAAAAAATATTTTTATTAAAATATAAAAAAAACAGAAAAAGGGCAACAGAAACATAAAACTAGTGGGATATTTTACTTTGCTTCTGTGAAACTAGTACATCAGTGCCTGTTTCGACGGCAGCAGCTGAAATTCTTAGTGAGGTCTTGAGGCATCCATTAGAGATTTTTGATGAAATTTTACTCTTCCTGTATTTCATCCTTGAAAGTATTTGTTCACAAATGTACATACTGCCAAAAGCGATGCCATGAATGAGGAGTGATTGTAAAGTGAGAGTTATTTTTCTGTGGTAAGATAAGGCTTATAAAAGTCTGGTAAAGAGGCATGATCAGATTTTCCTTTGAGTTGAATGCCCGAATGGAACTCTGTGTATTCCATCTGAAAATTCATGTGATGCATACCACATGTCTCATTTGTTAGTAGTAGATGATGCCCCATTAGTCTGCATTCAGAAGTCTTATCAATTGGTTATTTTTTGGCAATTTCATATTTTCTACTCCTTTTGCAACTATAAAGTCAGACTTAGAAAAGAATGTTGTGAAATTATTTCCAATTTTGAAATACATACTATTTCTTATTTTAAAATATATATTAATTCAAACATTTTGAAATATATACTGTTTTCTTTCCTTTTTCTTTACTTTTATCAGTGTTTTAGATTTTATCATAAAACAGTTAACTTACTACATTACTTTAATGAGGGGATCATTCCTTGTATATTTGCACCACGTAGTTTGACTGAGCATAAGTGGCATGCTCGACAGGCAGAGTTAGCCCTGTACTGCAACCTCCTCCCTCAGTGTTCTGTTGTTGCCTATGCAGTCTTGTGCTCGAGCTATGCATAATCAGCTCATGGAAAATATCACTAAAAGTTGTCTAATAATCTAAAATCTTACAATCTTGTGTGGTTGTATTGCTAGCTGTGCAGGACAGCATGCAGCCTGTTCACCCTTGAGTTGGACACATCTGTTCTAAAGGATGAGTGTGGAGTATGCCTCAGACAATTACACACGGGTTTACGGAGAAGGCCTGCCAGCCAGCATCCCTAGAACTGTGTTCATCATCACAATCTATTGCATGCTGCACAGTTTCTCTGATGCTGGGGAGAAATCCAATCAACAGGACAGAGTGCTTAGAACCTCATTAATTCATCTTAAACCAGCATGGCAGATGCCAGGGCTTCTGTGAAGGAAGATCATGTCTTCTGGGACCAGGTGTGCCTCCCCTGTCCAGGGGCAGAGGACTTGATTTCTCAGTCTTGTGGCACAAGCATCTTTTCCCTTGATGAGACTGCTCAAGTCTCCAATGCCCTTCCCCCTCCCAGAAACCATCCTTTTCCAAAAGCCTCTTAAAAGAATCCTTATCTTTCTTACTCCTCCCTGGTAAACTTTGGCTTAATACTATGTTGTTCAGTATCTCACAAGTCCTCAAGCAGGTTCTCTTTCCCATACCTCACGCCACTCTTGTGCTTTCTTACTGTAAATTCTGCATCTGGGGTTCATTTTCTATAGAGTGACACGACTGATGGTGGGTAAAATGATAAAGTTGAGGCCCCAGAATGGTCTTGAGGGGCAAGAGATAACAGATGATTTTGATAGGACAAATCTATTAATTTCTTTGAGAACATTACAAAACTGGCTGGTTTTGGCCTACACCAGGATACAAGCAGTAAAGAAACCTGAAGCCAACATGCATGCTACAAGCCATAGTGACAAAGTAACAGCAACAAGAAAAGGCCAGAAGAGGCCAGAGCCATTTCTGTAGGAATTTAGGTCAGTAAATCCCATCACCTCTCCACGAGAAGTCCAGGAAATAAAATGAAAGGTTTTCAAGGCTAGGAGAGGCTGCATATTGTCTACAACAGAAGAACAAGTAAATAACATGAACTGAAGTGAGCAGTGTCCATTTGTCTTTAATAGACTAGATAAAATCAGATACTCCTCACCTATGCCATGTAACCCACAAATCAGAGAGAGGGCTCTTAGATTCTGTTTAAATCCAAAGGAAGCAAACAGAACAGGTTTCTGGCCTTTTCCAGTGATCAGATCCAAGTCCCCCATAGATCTGTATACTGATGTAAGATGCTTGATAATAGTACTACTTCTCCTACTCATTTTTCAAAGATAGAGAGAAATTGTCTGTGGACTATGGATTCCCACAGTTGACAGGTTTCAGCACTGCTGAAGTCCAGAAAAACTAAATAGAGGAGTCTCTGGTGCAGGATTCAGCTTCAACATTTTGTAACATGTATATGTGGCAGAAAATTTCCCTCTTCTGGGGTTCTAGGCAGTGCTGGAAGAAGATTCATCTTCCCTGGTGACGTGATGTCAGCCAGATACCTTTTCCCCATTTGCCAGATATGACAGTACCACATGTAGCCAGGGAGGGCTGATTCAGTCCTTCATCCTAAAGTGAATATCTCCATGTTCATTTATTTTCTTCTTGCTCTGGTGAGCCATTAATGCTAGCCAGGACTCTCAGGTTTCTGTACCACGGCATATGATGCTGTGGCTAACCCCTAACTGTGCTTCTGTGCAAAATCCACGGGGGCTGTGATGCTTTTGGATGACTCCAGAAGTGTTAGATGCCTGCACAGTCAGGTGTCGATGGTAATCCTTCTTCCTGTTATGGTAAAGTCTCCTGCCTTGTCAAAGTTTCCTCACTGAGGGAATCAATTAGCTCATGTCACATGATTTAAGATTGCAGACAAAAAAAGGGATTACAGCCTGAAGTAGGAGCTTGATGCAAGCAAAGATTTGTTAATTCAAGTAGTTGTCTGAAACTGTGACCTCCTTCAAGCACAGCTATTCACATGCAGATGTAGCAACAGCAAAATTTCTCAAGAAGGAGAGGACTGTTTCACAGTCAAACATCTGAACATGTCCTGTCACCATTTCTGAGTGCCCATATGCAGATCCTTGGGTCACGCATAGAAAAGCATCCAGTGCATTTTTTTCTCTTCAGACAGAAATAAATTGTCTCATTTCTCTTCAGGAGATCTGTAAATGGGGTATTATCTTGTTACTCCTGACCTGTGGACATAGCACAGATAAAACAAGTATTGCAGAACAAACATGGCACTTCAGGAAGGATTGGTTTTCTGAGCAGGAGCAAATCATGAATAGTGGGGTTGCTTTTTCTCACTTCTTTCTGACTTTGTAGTAGTATTCACTTGAATTCACAGACGATTTTTTTTTTCCCATCTGCATTAGACAGTGCATTCAAAGACTAAGAATTATCTTCAAAGCAGAGGAATGCATTTAGGTGATGTGAAGCATGTTATTAAAAAGTTTAAATCCAAATAGAATGTTACCTTCATGTTAAAGTGTACGACTTAGAGAAATCTTATTCTAAAAGGTGCTTTTGTTTGACTTTTTGTCTCATAAAGAGTGAAACTTTTTGGAAATGTCCAAAGCTCCCACAGTCAGGCTCTCTGGTCCCAGATCTGCTGCTGTCTCTGCTCACCATGAGATGGGAGTAGAGAGTCCCTGCCACAGCATCAGTCTTGGAGGCTTATGTGCTGAATGTTTAAATACAAACAATACCTTTTCTAAATCCCCTTCTGTTCTCTCTCTGACGAACATGAGCAATATAAAGTCTAGTTTTCCCTTACAAACATACAGTTATTTTCCCGATGCTGAACAAGGAACATGACCTAGTAATAAGTCTTTTCCTGTGTTAATTATTTAAACAAATTTCCATTAAATCAACTGACAACTGTAAAGTAATAAGTCTTATATTGTGACATTCAAATTAAACCTTTTTGTTGTAATTGCCAGTAATTTTGATTTTTCTTTTCAATGTTTCTCTGCTAGAAAGGCCATTATTTGTTTATTTTAAAAAGTTTGCTTAAATCAAAACATTAATCCAGGATTTTCAAAAGCAGCAATAGCCCTTACAAATCCCATCAAAATACCTTAAAAAGTGATGCAGAAGTACGACAGTGATGACAGCAGCTCAGTGGTCTTACTAATATTTCCTTGTGAGAAGGAATACATATCTAGTAATAGGTGTCATTTATTTCTTGGAATTAGGATTGTCCAAAACCTGTTAGCCTGTATACCTCATTGTCAACAGATACTACTGCAGGAATGGTGGTCTCCTTCTCAAGCTCTTTTTATGGAAGTAACTGCGAGTTTGAGCTAACCAAGCTACTTACACCTAGATCCAAGGAGCAGAAAGTCTTTGGTTCTAGATTTTGCTGTTTTAAAATCATCCAGATTGGTGATTCCCAATCTCTCTCAAGCTATGGAGCATGGCCAAGATCCAAAACTTCTCAGAGAGTTTGGAGGTACTCACAGGAACCTGCTGAACCTCAAAACTGAATTTCTTAGCCTGATTTCAGAGGCCAGTTGTAGGCCATTTTAGATGTTACCCTGCCTGTCAACCTGTAGCCAGCAACACTCTGAGCTCGGGTTTCTGCTACAAAAGAGGCAGGAAGGGAAGAACTGACTGTTTTGTTAGCCTAGCCAAGACACCACCTATCTCCATACGGGTTCACATTATTAACAAACATTATTAACGGGTTCACAAATTAACAAAGCATGAAGCTAAACAAAGCAAAGGCATTCTCACAGATGTATGAAAGGGTCATGGCAGAGGCTGAATTTCTGATAAATGGGGATAGCAATTTCTGGAAAAACTCTTGTTAATCCACACACATCTGGGATTCATCTCAGTGAGATCATAGTTGTAGTAAACAAACCAAAAAAATGTTATACGTATCTATATGTGCCCTAGTGATTGCCTGAGAAAGCAAATTTAAAAGCGACAGGGGGAAACTGAGCTGAGCTTTGTAGAATTTCCCTGTTAGTCATGAATCTGTTTTCACCAATCCCATGATGATTCCAGGTATTCAGCTGCATACTTTGCTTGGCCACGTGGATGCCTAACACACAATCAAGCGACCTGATTGCATTTCTTTAAAGAAGGCAGAACCATGGCTGTGTCTCCTCGTGCCCTGCTGTTATTTGCATGGGATTACAGATAGCTCTTTATTATCCATGACTCATGTCGTGACAGGCTAATTGCACAAACGCAGCCAGTGTATTGTGTAGCGCATGTGGACTCCTCTCAACATGCCTTTTGTTCTGTGCTGACAGGGCTGCTGGCCCATCTCTTGGGTGGTCTGCGTCACAAACAAATACCTTGCTTTTTGCCACAGGCTCTGCAGCTGAATTGCTCAGTGTAAGTGCCTAAATCCCAGTTCCCTATGAGTCAATGGGGATTTTGTTACTGATTTTAAGGGGGTCAGGTACTTGCTCACTGCTGGATGCCTGATCCCTATTAGTCAATAGTACCCTTAAAACTGCTGCTGCTTATCAGCTGTCATTTTCCAGAAATATCAGTTTTTGCATTTGTTTAGGTATTATGTTAAACATTTATTTAGTTTGCAGTTTTCAGAGCATTTGAGAGTGCAGAAATAGATTTCTACTAGAGCCAGAATATCTGGAGTGCTCAGAAAATGAAACATGGCTGAATGGAACAGGAAGAGACAATTTATTAACAGGTAATGTGCCTTGCCCTCTACCTGGTGGACTGTAACAGACACCCTGAAGTCACAGACAATCCCTGGAGTCCGTTATCTTTTCAGCAGAGATGTAAACAGCTTCTGCACTGCTTTCAGGCCTTCTATTCCAATTATAGTCATGATGCTCTTCAGTAAAAGTGGACAAACACAAAACAGAATTTTTATGTACCTTCTTAATAAATGACTATATCTTGATATAAAAGCTGAGTCGTTACTTTCAAATCAAGTACATACTTTATATATATAAAGCTGCTGCCTCCTTGTCCCCAGCCCCAGACTGATCAGGAGCTCTGCCAACCTCCGTATATGTTTGTTCAGACTATAGTAGAAGGAGATCTCACAGAAACAAAGGACAACCCGCTTCAGTGTTTCACAGCAGTGCCAGGTTATGTGTAAGTGTAAACCATTTTAGTCATCTCTAGTCTTTCTACTTAAGTCTGGGAAAACAAGCAAAGGGAAAAGAATTACACTTGGTCCTTTGTTATCACTTGAGCAGAATCTTGCAAAGAATTTGGAAGGATATCCACTCATCTTTCAGACACAGTACTATCCAAAAATATTGCCCAATTATCTTCGTATGCTTTTTCCCTTTTTTTAAACTGCGGCAGCGCTTTGACAAAGCTTCTGTGAATGCTATAAAATATAGATTTATTAGAGACAGGGAAATAAAATATTTAGTGTTTCTTTCTCTTTACTAAAAAATCACAACAAAAACAAGAAGCAGGCATTTCACAGACCTAAATTCTCAAAACTCAGACAGAAATAAAGCTCCATGAGAAAATCGCAGAAAACTTAAAAAATATTTTGCATGGATTGTCAAAAAATCTGACGTAACCTACAGGGAGTCACAGTGCACATTTTGATTTTGTGCTTCCGAAGAATAAGTTGATTAAGTTTTTATAAAAGAGGAATACCCCTCTGAAAGACACGAGCCACCTCTGGGTTTGTGTGATGTAGCACACCAGGAAGGCTGGGGTCTGACATTGGTAGGAAGGGATGAAAGGAGATTGATATCTGTTGGTATGTCCTAAAGCCTTACCTCTCCTTGCTTGACAGTTTATCACTTGCAGAACAGAGCACCTTGATAGGGCTTTTCATATGAAGCCTGCACTCAGGAGCAATGCAGCAGAGCAGCCTTCCCACTCACCCAGCCATTCTCTACTGATGACAGTTCAAGAAGAGCACATGATACCTATCCTACAGCTGCTGGACTCCTGTTGTGACCAAGAGTGGTGAAGCATGACACTGTTCTTCATTAGGAAGTAGTCAGGAGTGCTTCTAAAGAATGCCATCCCGCTGTTCCACGCTTACTGCTTTGAACCCTTGCAAGGAGGCATGACAGGACAGACAGAACTTTCCTGATGGGACCTCTCTGATCCAAAGACTGTTTCAGATGGGGCGGAGACTCAAACTGACCGAAGTGTGTACTGAATCACAGGCAGGTGTAATCAAACCCTAGAAATTTGTATATTCTTTCTCTTCAGAGCTATGAAAATTATAATTCAATTTTTTCTTACAGTTTTTTAAACACAGAATCTCTTTATGTGTTTTCCAAACATATAAAACATTTATTTTAATCTAGAGCATGAAGTCACCTTCACCCCCAATGCCTGAATACCTTCCAGTATATGACTGAGAAATACGTGTCAAGCCTGTTTTATTCCAGAAAGAAAATTATGAGTAATCAAGTGCTTCAGATTGATGTAGTTTTTATCAATATTGTATGAAGTGCTTAAAGTTGTCACTGTGACTATAGGTGAATGGTGCTATTTCTGTACACAAGGGAAGGAATGGTGAAGACAGGCCTTATTCTGGTCCTATGTCCTGAGGAGTTCTTTTTGGAATTAGATTGAACCAGAATAACTCTCTTCCACAGAGGTCATCTTCATCTCAGTGGTAAATAAAAACACTAGAAATATAACTGCCAAATAATACTAAGCATTTATACAACCCACAGAACTTAATGGAACCAATACATTGAAGTCAGTGGGCAGAATGAGGGCAACCTTGAACATATCAGTATCTCAAAAAATTCTAGGAAACTTGTAAAGAACAGATTAGAGACAGACATTCCATCTAGATTTTTTAAAATCCAGTGCACGTCTCTCAACAAACAAACAAAAAAGAAAATCAGTCTGCCAACCATTATTTTCAAGTTCTTTTACCTTTGGGCTAAAATGGTACTTTTTATTTTTACATTTGCCAAATACATACTGCTACCCTCTAATCCCCTCTTCCAAAATTAAGTCTTCATTCCATTTTAATAAAGCAGAGCTTTTGCTATCATTCCATTCTAGTTTACAGCAAAACAAGTCTGATTGTGTTTGTGGTAATGAAAAGGGTTTTCTGATTCAAGGCTGTCTCCTTCTAAAGGAGCACCTCAGTTATCAGTAACATCTCAGGGAAGGAAAAGCAAGACTAATAATCATACAGATGCTGCATTAAAAATTTCTTTGTCATCCACCTATTCATGATTGTGGAGTTTTTCAGTATTAAACATTAATCTATATGTGTTTGCTTTAAACTTCATCAGACAAAAAATAGCACACACATATGCTCACAAAAAAGACAAGCAATTAATCAGCTTTATTAAGAAATAAAGAGAAAACTGAAGCAAGCAAGAAATAAAAATGTGTTCTGGACCATGTTATTTAAAAAGCCCTAGGAGAGCAAAAACTGTTAATTTGGCAGCAAATCTCAGTGAATTTGAATAGTAAATAATCTTTAGATAACACTAATTATGAAGATGCTTCAAAAACTATTGCTGCAACTGTCAAAACACCTTCTATAGCTCTATTCTGTGAGAAAAATGTTATCAAGCATTTGAAATTGTCCTGGATCCAGCTGGGACAGAGTTGATTTTTTCTTCATAGTGTCTGGTACGATACTCTGTTTTGGCTTTGGGAGAAAAACAATGTTGACAACACACCAACATCTTTAGATGTTGCTGAGCAGGGCTGCGCAGAGCCAAAGACATTTCGGTTTTTCAGCTTCTCATACTGTCCTGCCAATGAGGGGGCTGAGAGAGCACAATGAGGTGGGAGGGAACACAACCAGCACAGCTGACCTAAGACGACCAAAGGGATATTCCATAATATATAGCATCACGTGAGGAAATTATAAAACGGAGGGGAGTTAGCTGAGGGGGCAGCCATTGTTAGGGACTGGCTGGGCATCGGTCAGTGAGTGGCAAGCAACTGATTGTGCATCACTTGTTTCATAAAATATAGATATATATAGTTATAGTTCTTGTTAGTATCTTTCTCTCTTCCTTTTCTGTCTTAGTAGACAGTTTATATTTCAACCTATGAGTTCTTCCTTTTTTTTCCACTTCTTTCCCCTATCCCGCTGGGAAGGTGGGGAGTGAGAGAAAGGCTGTGTGGTGCTGAGCTGCTGCCAAGTTTAACAACAGTAGAAATGAATAGCATCCTTTCAACAGGTTGACTTAAATGTTCATATGGCTATAACAACACAGATTTCATGAAGCTTCATTCCCATGGAAAGTCAAGAACACTACTGACACCTGAGTGAAAAAATGGAATGCATAACAAAAACCATAATTATTGTAGAAAACAAATACCTTATTATTAAAAGATACTTCATCAACAAAGATCCACTGAGATATAAGCACCTAGATGTGTTTTTATATTTCTTGGGGAATACCTGCCAAGTTATATACCTGCCAAATATTCTGAGCACACACAGTACAGAAAGGTCACTGCAAAAATCCTCCTGGGCAACTGGAGGTGATTCTATACTCCATTCGTCCAAAGGTTAAAACATCTTTTTATGCACCTGCTTAACAGCAGAGAAATGTGTTCAAACCTGTACTTACAAGTGAATGCCCACTCTTGATATGGAATACTAACATTTGTGGTTTCTTCTAGCACTCTTTTTCTTACACGTGATTCAGAAATCACATGTATTGAGAAACATGAAAGTGAATTCCAAGAATTTCTGGTCTCAAGATTATTTCAGCAGGTGGAGGAAGATCCCACTTACTCTACATGTGTGTTCTAAAACTTTTCAATTAGATATTCTTAAATAATAAAATACCAATTCTAAAGCTGAAAGTGATATAGTAGCATTTTTCAAAAAATAATGGTTTATCAAATGTTATGTATATTACTGATACTTTTCTGTCACCTATTTGCAGCAAAACACATTGGACTAACTCAGAGTCCTCTACCATTTCCTGCATGGACTCCTGTCATGATGTAAAGAGAATAAATCCTCTTACCCCAAAGACACCCAGATAGTGGCAACGTATCCAAAAGAGTCTCTCTTTCTCCAGGCATTAATTCCCAGTTGCATCAAAATCTGTGGACTGACATTCTGTAATACTTAATTAGCTCTGACAAGGGTAAATTTTACTTATTTTGTTTTCATATCCTACAAAAACATTTTGTTTTTATTAATATTCAACCTGAAGTAACATAGGAAGAACAACAAAAAACAATCAGCCACAATAACATTTTTACCTGACTGATACTTGGTTTAGGTATTTTCTTATTTACCATGAAAACTGATACGTCCAGTAAGTTGTTGTCTACAGAAGAATTTAGGAAAAAAGGGATGGAAAAATGTTCAAAGTGTTCTTCCTCTTTCAAAGGCTCCTTGGTCAATTTTTCTATTTTTCTCTAACTGGTGACAATAATAAAATCAAGCTTCTCAATAAATTATTTATTATGCTTAAATAAAGCATAATTTATGGAATGCAAATACATGGTATATTGGGGAGCTAGTTATTTAACCACAAGTTAAGTTAAATTAACCACATGTTAAATATTATAAAGCAGCTAACCAAGGACAGCAAGCAGGAAATAGAACTTTCCATGCTTCACTTTGAAAATTTTTCTCCTGATACTATACAAAACAAATTAGCTTCTTTCTAATGGAAGCATAAATAGACTCCTGAATGCAGCAACCTCAATGTGCTGTGCTTTCAGGGAAGCTTGTCAGCAGCTGTCTGATCAGCTCTGATCTTGCTTCCCACTGTAAACATCAAAGATGCCTTTTGTGGCTTGCCATAAAAATATACGTCAGAATCCAGCATGGATTGTTTCTGGTTGTTATCTTCTGGGGACAACAAACTACAGAAATGCTGCCTGTAGAAATGCTAGAAGAGACCCAGAGAAATTCTCTTCACTCGGCTTCAACAACTCTTCTTTGCCCCTTTTGCTACTGTTACTATAGCTATGTTAATTAGTCTTTCAAGTCACAGAATCAAAGAACTGTAGAGATTGGAAAGGACCTCTGGAGATCACCTAGTCCAACCCCCTGCTAAAGCAGGTTCCCCACAGCAAGTTCTACAGGTAAGTGTTCAGATGTGTTTTGAGTATTTCCAGAGAAGGAGATACCACAACCTCTCTGGGTGGTCTGTTCCAGTGCTCTGTCACCTTTGAAGTAAAGAAGTTTTTCACCATGCTCAGATGGGACTAAATAGGCAAATTTTTTAGTGTCTTGAGTGCCAAACTCAACAAGTTTAACATCAGACACATCAGAATCAGTCTACCTGTATTTTTACACAGAGTAGACCAGATCTTTGATAGATCTTCACAGTACAATGGCTTCACTCCTTCTGCGTCATATTCTGTACTCAGTTACGCTGGTAATGTTTATGACATTGATCCCTCATTGTTACAGAGTAGTATTAATGCTGATGAGAACAGAACACTAACCACAGCAGAACATCACTTTTAGAATTTCTGAAAGCATCACAGCTTTCTTGGGTTTCTCTTTGGCCAAGAATAATTGTACACATATTCTTGATTTAAGCAGCAGTCCCAGTCCCTACAGCTGGCATTTGATTCAGCTTCCAGATAGGTTAGTTAGAAACCTAATTTAGCTAGTATCATATCTCTGTTGAGAGGTCTTTTTGCAAATAATTGACTAAGATGTGATGTGTCCTGCCTGTGGGCACCAAGAAGATATCAGGGTCCACTACCTAAGCATAGAACCTTTAGAGCAATACACAAATATCATTATGTTGCTCTCATAGTAATAGAAAAGCTGTCAGCATCACAGTACATCAAAAGCCTTTTAAGATTAATAGTATGTGTACTCCAAAGACGTACTCCAAAAATGCTAAAGGCCGATAAAAAAGGAACTTAAGAAGGGATTATCTTTTTTTTTAATGCATACTTACGTGCAATTCAATTATTGCTGCAACATGATTATCTTGTGGATTAAATAATCATTTTTTTTAAAGAAAGGAAATATTGTGTATATACACATATATATTATGTATATGTATTATGTATATAATATATATTGTGTATTTTTCTGCTAATTTGTTAAAAAAGTAATGACTAATGAGTTGTGACAGTGACATAAAACATAGGAACATTTCATATAGTTGGCCAAGTTAATTTGTATTTTTATAAAACATTTAAAATTAAGATCCATTAAAAAAATTCATTCATTTTAGGCACTAGTGAGCACAAGAATATTTAAAATAGATAGAATTCCCATGTAAGGTGGAAAGAATAGGCAGTGCTGGTTTCAGCGGATTAAAAGTTGATGTATCTTTTTGGTACTGTGATCAATTTAGAAAAAGTGATGGGAATCTTTCCCATTACCATTCATCGTATTTTTTCCTGTGATTTTTGATGTTTGGAGTTCCGTAATACTGCTGAAACAATTACATTGTATGAAGCTACTGTAGTTACAATCATTATTTCTGCTTATTTAAAAGAACAACTTTAATCTCAGAACATGTACTGAGTGTTCAGGAAAAATCTAGGGCATAAGAATATTCAAGATAAGTTTAAGCTACAAGGCAATGACAGTTTCCTCTTCATCTATGAAAGAGGATTTCTTTTCATGTGTCCATGATGATACTGCACTGCTCACATTTAAAATTCAACAGCTTTTTCTTCTCAAAAAAAAAACAAACCCAAAAACCTCTCAAATCCTTCTCCAAAATATTAACTAGTAAGAACTGTCTTAAGGTAGTCTCAGTCATCTCTAGGGAGATGCTGTCTTCTTCAGTTACACTGCTTCCAAATGTTATTTTCCAAGTGAAAGGAAACTGGTACCCACACTCAGCATTCCCTCAAAATTCATCCCTGTACAGATAAATGTGATCATTTTGGTCAAGCCAGTATATTGCAATTTAAATATTTTAAACTGATTTTTAATTTATTAAACTGTTCTTAAAAATACATTCTATAAACTTACCTTTTACATCTTCCCCCCTATTTATGCTTCTTATGTTAAAGTCATCTCTATACCACCTCTGCACTAAAAAAAAATCCTTGCCATAGATTGTATGGACAAAGACTCAGATTCAGCCTAACTCTCAGGAACTTTGTGCCCTTGTGCACAGTGTTTCCTTGTGGCCAAGAAGGTCAATGATATATTACGATGCATTAAAAAGAACGTGCCTGGCAGGCCGAGGGAGGTGATTGTCCCCGTCTACTTTGCCCTGGTGAGGCCACATCTGGAATACTGTGTTCATTGCTCTGTGCACCCCATTTCAAGAAATACAGGGCACTTCTGGAGAGAGTCCAGAAGGTGACGAGAGTCCACAAAGGTGAGCAAGAGCCTGGAGCATCTCCTTTGTGAAGAAAGGCTGAGAGACCTGGGACTGTTCAGCCTGGAGAAGAGAAGACTGAGAGGGGATCTTATCAATGCTTATAAATATCTAAAGGACATGAGTCAAATGGATGGGACCAGGATCTTTTCGGCAGTGCCCAGCAACAGGACAAAGGGCAATGGGCACAATCCAAAAGACAGGAAGTTCCATCTGAACATGAGAAAGAACTTTTTTACTATGAAGGTGACAGAGCACTGGAACAGGCTACTCTCAGATGTTGTGGAGTCTCCTTCTCTGGAGATAATCAAAACCCATCTGGATACTTTCCTGTGCAACTTACTGTAGCAAACCTGCTTTAGCAGAGGGTTCAACTAGGTAATCTCCAGAGGTCCCTTCCAACCCCTACAATTCTGTGATCCAGACATTGCCATCTTCTTTTCATTAGTCTTGCCTGTTAATGACAAAAAAAATAAAGAGGAACTTAGAAGTAAATTGCCCTTAATGACAGCAATTACAGATTATACTATTTAGAAGTCAAATCTAAACACTTCTTTTCAGTTTTAAAAATGATTTAAGAAATGCTGATTATGAATATGTTATTGTTTCTTACTGGATATGTGGAGAACTGTACCAATTTATTCTCAATTTCTCCTCAAGCTTGGAAATCACTTGATTTTAGAAACAGAATTATTGCAATGGTTTGAATTTAATTCCATACTGGAGTTAAAAAATGCTGTTCAGCTTGCCAAAATTCTGGCTATTTTCATGTTTAAGGATATGGTTTCTTTTTTTGATTCAGACAGGTTTTTGCTTTATAGCGCTTATACTTAGCCTTGCAAGTTCTATCTAATTCTTTAAAAGACGGAATTAGTGCACTTCAAGGATTAAGTCTGAATATAAATATTTAACACTTCACTTAAAGGCAACCCAGTTTCTAAAATATTATCAGTAAAATTCCACATTTGGTCTCAAAGTCGGTATCCTTGCATCATGAGCATTTTCAGATCTAATTCTAGAGAAAACAGGAGAAAAACTAGAAACATTTCTCCACGTATAACAGATAGGAACTAATTTAGGGAATTTCAGAAATGTGTAGTAAAAAGGGAAAACATCTTTAAAAAGTTTTGAATTCTGATCAATCCTATGGACTGGGCTTCTACATCCAACCTTAACCTCCATTTTGCATGTGGCTTCTGATCATTTCTAGGACTTAAATCTCAAAGCATAATGACACTTGACTGATGCATTACTGTCATCACTTTGTATTACTAATCTGGCTGGTTGTAACCAGGAAGACACTCATTCTGACAGTGTGTCTTTGATATTTCACCTTCAGCAGCTAGATTTGCAATTGAAAATTTATTACACAATAAAAAATAGAAATCATTGCTCCAGAATTTTAAAATAAAGATTCTGAAGAATGCTACAAGCCAGGGAATTTAGGAAAGCACATATTGCATTTACAATGGATTTTGAGAAGAACTGCTGACAAAGTCTGCTAAGAAGCTTGTCTGGGCAGTGTCTGGAGCTGTATCACAGAAGACAGGAGAGCAGACAGTGCTTCAGACCACAATGCACTGAGTGCAAGTCAAGCAAACTGGGACCAAAGCCACCAGCCTGGTGAGTGCTGGGAAGTGGAGCTCAGCTGAAACAGTAGTGGTAAACTCTGAGGTGGCATATAACATGTATGCACTCATAACCTGTATCCACTCTAGCAGACCTCCAGAAAAACCACTCCCCCCAGAGGAGTTCCTGGAAAAAGAATTGTTGAGGATTTGAATAAATCACTGGGTTTCCTCAATTAGCACAAAAATTGATGGGTGAAGACAAGAGTTAACTTATATGGTATGCTATTGAAAGGACTGGGTGCAGTCACACATCAAGGAGTCATGCGTCATCTCAATCACACATTTTCAGGGAGGGAGGATGCTCCAAATGCACGAGAAACAAAGAAACTCCTCCTTCTCACTATCTCCTTATGTTTTCTTCTGAAACAACTTTTTAAAAGAATTATTTTATTTTACTGTGACCATCATCATACTTAGGATTTTCCTTATAAACTAACTTCCTGAAGTTATGTAGTAAAGAAAAAAATCACATAAAAATAAAACATGTTACATCTCTGATTTTATATTGATTCTAATACTTAGTATTTTTAATAGTGCAGTAAGTATCCAAAGTACGGAGCAAACATTCATCAGCCCTTACAAAGCCACTGACATCAATGTCCTGATGATGTCCCATCAGAAGTTATCCCAGTCCTTTTCTGTGATACTAATCAGGAACAGTTGCTTGTGTATTCAGTCTACCCTCTTTAGATTTAAGATTTTTTCTGAACATTTCCTAAGAAAGGGTATGGTGTATTTTAGGAATAAACCAGGTACATGTGAAGATTGAGTAGTAGCAAAGATAATATCATTTTGAAAAGCCCCTCCTTCTTCCTTGGGGAACAAAAAATCGAGCTTGTGATTCTTTATTCTTCACATAACAACTGTTCCTTTTGTTGTCCTCCCTGCAGCCCTCTTATGTACTTTGCAATTTCCCCAGTGATTTTTACAAATCTGTTTTTGAATCAGTAGTTCAGTTAAGTTCCTGTCCTCCACGTCTCCTACTGTGTTAGTAACTCAGATATGGAGCAAAGGAGAAAATCATAGAGCAGGACTAGAAAGCTTTCAATTCCTGTTTTCTTTTTTTATATTCTTTTCTACAGTCAAAATTTACTGTTTCCATAGAAAAGCATTATTTGTGTATTCATTCCCACTGATGCATTGTAGTATCTGTGAGAACAATGAAAGCCAAGTGAATAATGCTCAAGTGAAGATCAAGCTAAGGGTATATATTTACAGAAACTGAGCAGCAGTGTAAAAATATACAATTTGTCTGGCAGAAATGCACTTTTATCAGATAAATCTTTGAAATGTTGATGCAACTTCAATTAAAAAGAGGATTCCTATCTTAAATAAAGTGAAATAAAATGGCAATATTCAGTATGAACTGCTGAGCTTCAGAAGCGGAATCTTTTGATAAGACAGAAAATCTGAAAAAAACTCTTAGGTAATAAATCATAGCCTTGAACTAAAAGAGGTACTATGTTCATCAGCTGTGGTTAGTGCATTAGTAAAATACAACACTATGGTGTGTATTCGTCTTGGTGAGCAGTGTTGTGCCGTATTCTTTCTGTTACTGACTGGGCAACAAGAGCAGGTTATGCAGTTGCTAGGATGATCTTGAAAAAGTCTTGAAAATACAGTTTTATATGTAACAACAATGCTACACTCACAGACATACCAACTTGTTAATGAATTCTGTGTATGTTCAATATTAGGGACAAACTTACATAGTATATAAGGAGTATGTGGAATGTTGATCTGCTGTATATCCTTGAATTTTCTTTTCATTAGTTGTACTTAGATTGGAGGAATCCTCATGCCTCAGTTTTCTTGAGGTACAAGAAACATATTTGGACTATAGAAATAAAGCTGATTGTTGCCTTCATTTTCCAGGTGCCACTTCATATTCGAAAGGCAAGTTTCTCCTAGCAGAGACAGGCAGTCAGATTTGAAAGGCAAATTGCTCCTAGCAGAGAGAAGTAGAAGAGATTACACTAGGCATAAAGCAGTGTGTAGCTTGGATCCATGGAGGTCTATTGAATTTTGATCTTCCAGCTGGGGGATCATAACTGCACAGTGTTGATGTCCTAACATCAGGTAGGATCACTGTTCTAAGAGTGTTTAGTCTAAGTTAAAATCAGCTTCAGGGAGATGTCTTAGTTTCATGCTTCATACAGGCCCAATGAATATTCTGTTTCCCTACATCATCAATACATTCTGTTTAACTAGGCTTACCTACCAAGCAGCTTCCTGCATCTGGTGGTGCTGAGCCATCTCTTTGATGCAACTTGCTTCAACCTGCCATTTTGTGACTCATTCAAAAGAAGCTTTTCCCATAGTCCTGCATTACCATAGACCTCTAGTGTGGCAGATATTTTGCAGTGACCCAAGTTGTCTTAAAAAAACTGGTCTGATTTCAGCAGTTTATGCTCACATGGTCAATGACAAGATGTTTGAAGAAATTATTACAAATAAAATAGAGTTGCATGATTGCATTAAAACTCCAATTTTATTAAAAAGAAATCACAGTACATTGTTTATTATTGATCTGCTCACTGGCATCATCATCCAGAGGTGTTCTGTTTGCCTCTTGTTTGGTGAACACTGGGACATGGTGGAAAGATGGCTTAATAAAAATGTGACAAACTACAAGAACATGACACAATAAAGTTCTGAGATGATTTTTTAACTCCAGAATGCAAAAAATTAAATACTTAACTAGAACCCCTCATTTTCATAGACCTAAGTATCCAGAGTTGTCTCTATTAGAGCTCTATGAATTATTACTTCAGAGATATTATTCATCCCTTTTTATTGTTATTTTCATTTTTAAGAAGGATTTTTAATAGGTAATTAAATCTGAGAACAAAAGGCTATGGTCCTGTAACTTAACACCTGGAAATTAAACACTATTCTCTAACATATGTGACAACTTCCTGGGTTGCAGCCCATGGGGTCAAAGCACACCTGTCCCTCATTTCCTCTTTTCTCAGTGCATTAGTTTCTTTTCAGCAATTCTTTCTTCTCTGTGGATGACCAATTTGCAAAAAAGTCACTTTTTTGTGTAATCCTCTTTTATGTGGGAATGAACATAAACATTTGTAAGTTATGAATGGAGAAAAGTTGCAGGATAGAATTTTGTTCTCCTCCTAAGTGAGAACTGTTATTTTCCTGTTTTCCTTGTATCAGATGCTGCTGTCCAAGGAGCAACTGAAAAGAACTTGATGGGAAAGTTTCCAGTTTAGTTGTACATGTACTGCACATTCTGGAATAGCTTGGCCTTGTCTTGTTTAGTCTGCTGTTTCTTGTTTACTTAGTTGAGATTACAACCTCAGAATTAGAAATGAAAAATTATAGTAACTGTAACAACCTCAGTAATTACTAAGTAACTTCATTTTAATGCCCCTGAAGGGCACTTTAGTGGTTTTGTACATAATTATTTGGAAAAAAAAAGGCCTCCACCTCTTCTGCTAACATATTGAAAGGGAGAGATTCTTTCTTCAGATGTCTTAGTGCAGGCACGCCCAAGTTATCTGGTATATTGCATGGGTGGTGGTTGAACACACAGTATTAAATGCATTGCTAAGATTACAGCAGCCAGGAAGCTCAAAGGTAATCTGTTAACGCAGGCAGAGGAAAGGCCTTGCACTTGAAGAAAAGAATTTGCCATGAATATAATAGAAATGTAAGGCTGCGAGGATGTGAGATAGGTCATCTATTCCATCCACCAGCTCAGAGACTCTCTTCTTGAATCACCTTCACCAGAGAATTATGGCAAACTCCCTGTTATTGTCAAACCAAGTGCTTACTGGTCTTAAATTATGCTTAAACAGAGAGGTGTTTACTTTTCCTATAATGTACTGGAAACTGCTGGAAATTATTTCCAGCCATATGAAGGAGAAGAAAATCATCAGGAATAGTAGTAAGCAAGTGTTCACCAAGGGGAAGCTTCTATAATGAAATGACTAGTGGGAGGAATGAGGAGGTAACAGTGCATATTGTCTTTCTGTAGTTTAGGAAGGCCTTCGACTCTGTCTCACATAAGATTCTCATAATGAAGATTTTGAATTATGGACTGGAGGAACTGTCAGTAAGATCAATCAAAAATTGGCTGAACAGCTGGACCCAGAGGGTAGTGGTCACTGGTGCAAAGTCTAGTTAGTTGGAGGTCAGTAACGAGCAGAGTACCTCAGGGGTCAATACTACATTCAGTCTTATTAAACATTTTCATTAACAATTTAGATGATGGGGCAAAGTATACCCTCAGTAAACTCATGGGTGATACAAAATTGTGACGAGTGGCTGATTCACTAGAAGGCTGTGCAGCCATTCAGAGGGACCTCAGCAGGCTGGGGAGGTGGGCTGGGAGGAACCTCCTGCAGTTCAGCAAGTAGAAGACCAGAGTCCTGCATCTGGGGAAGAACAACGCCAGGCATCAGGACACTGGGTAACATTCAGCTGGAAAGGAGCTCTACAGAAAAGGGCCTGGTAGAGGAGTTCTGGAGGGCGCCAAATGGAACATCAGCCAGATATGTGCCCTTGCTCCTATGAAGGTTAATGGTATTCTTGGCTGCACTAAGCAAAGTATCATCAGTAGGTCAAGAGAGGTGACTACTTCCCTCCACTCAGTACTGCTGAGACCACACCTTGAGTACTGTGTCCAGTTCTGGGCCCCTAGTACAAGAGAGACATGGATATACAAGAAGAGTCCAGTGAAGGACCACCAAGATGATAAAATGACTGTCAGAAGAGTCTTTGAGAGCTGGGACTGATCAGCCTGCAGCAGGCTCAGGAAGGATCTGACTAATGTATATAAAAGCTGAACAGAGGATGTAGGTGCAAAAATGATGGAGCCAGACTCTTTTCAGTGGTGCTCAGTGCCAAAACAAGAGGCAATGGGCATAAAATGGAACACCAGAGCTTCCCTCTGAACATCAGGTAGCACTGCTATGATGTGCGAGTGACGGAGCACTGGCAGAGGTTGCCCAGAGAGGCTGTGGAGTTTCCTCCTTGGACATCTTCAAAAGCCAACTGCAAGAGATCCTGGGCACCCTGCTCCGGGTGTCCCTGCTTGAGCAGGGCTTGGACTAGATGACATCCAGAGGTCCATTCTAACCTTAACCATGCTGTGATTCTGTAATTAGTTATCCAGATCTTCAAAGACATGTAAAGCAATTACTTGCAACTACCTCTAATTCCTTCTCATTCCAGTCTTTCTGGAATAAACAAGACCTATTTTTCAAGCCTTTTCTCTGAAACCACCATCTTTCAAGTAACGGATACACAACATGCCTCTCCTATGAACTCTATTTCCCTCCATATTTTCTTAATTCCTGCTGTCTCCAACCTGAAGTGTTGTTCCAAACGCGGTCTTGATACTACTGTGAAAACTAAAGCTGTTATGTTCTGTTCTTCCACATACTACTCTTTAGGAACACATCCAACATCCATTGTGCTGCTTTTGCAAGAGCATGACACTGGATTGTATTAATCTTGCTCACAGAATAAACCAGGGGAATTTTCAAAGCACTAGTATTGCATCCTGGAGTACAACGTTTGAATATCTGATTTCTCATTTGTAAGTCTAATATTGTTGTTATCATATTTAATCTTCTTGATGTATTAATTCTTGAAAATTGTGGCTTTATTTCACATGCTCAATCCAGCAACTGGCTGCTTGTGCCAGATGCTCTTTCAGTCTACTGTGAGAAGCAGCACGGGGCCAAGTTTCTCAAATTCAGACAAAGCTTCTCTTAGAGGTTAGATTCTGGAGGTAATCAGAATACTATACACACTTCAGTGTGACTGCTCCTTCTTTTTTAACATCACATTATAAAGAAAGAAATGAAGAATGTAATTTTTGAACATAACGAAGATTGGGAGAAAAGATACCTCTTGTGGATGGACTACTATAAACCACTCTACACAATATTGTTATGAGCAAGTCCAAAGGGGCTAAAATGAAAATTTTACAAGACTTTTTACCATTGTACTGAATTTTCATCAATTCCACATTAAAAAGGAAAAGTTAATTATATCTTTGCCAGAAGAAAAGTAAGTAAATATCTTCCTTACATATGGTTCTGGGATTCAGAGGATACTCTACAGCACTCCAAAAGTACAGATTCATAACTTTAGCAACTAGAAATTTATACAGATTCATTTCTCTTAGTGGGAAGAAGAGGACAAACTCCAAACACTGTCTACATACTTTCAGAACAAAACACAAAAAACAGTTTTTTCCCCAGTATATTTTCACGGTGTCTGTAGTATTCAGGACAAGCATAAAATATGTATGTCAAGGGAAGTGACTCAGTATTTAAAGTGAGTTTATAAACAAGACAGAAACTGACTTTTTACAGGACATGGAGGAACGGTTTTAAACTAAAACAGGAGATAGAGATTACATGTCAGGGGGAAATTTTTATTCAGAGGGTGGTGAGACACTGGCACAGGCTGTCCGGAGAAACTGTGGATGCTCCATTCCTTGAGGCATTCAAGGACAGGTTGGATGGGGCCCTGGGCAATTTTAATGACTTCAATTTAAAAAAAAAATATTTGCTTCAATATTTTTATTTTGTAAAATTATGCATCATTATAATTAAAAAGCACACCCTTCTGTGTTTCACAGCCAAGGTGCTAGCAACAGGATTTTTATTGTCAGAGGTCTGTGGGAGTACTTAGCAGCAAGTTTGGGATTGCTGCAGTATCATACTTATTTCGTATGCTTTCTTCCAGGATATGTGGAATCAAACACACTGACTTGCAAACTATCTGCCTTTAAAATATGCTTTTAGTTTGAATTTAGGTCCTCACTGCCTCATGACTGAGAAAAAGAATATCTTCAGAAAGCTTTTTTTTTTTTCTTAACCTCTCCATTCCATGTTGAATGGGTATGCTCAGGACTGAATTTCATGTTCTCTATGTACATCACCATGCCCAGTGCCTCTCTCAGTGTTGCCACAGAATTACAGTAAGTACTTTTAAAGTACTTCTAGATAATTACATAAAAGTTGTAGTGCATTTATGAAAGGGCATTACAAGATGGTAAAATCATAAACAAGCACATTGACAATCTACATGAATTAAAATTCCAACACAAAAATGTCCTAAAATATTTTGTGTTAAGGCAAAAATACCAATGGTATGAATATCTGTTATTGCTAATACTGTGCACTAATGATGCTATATAGAAAGCTCCAGGATAACTTCTAAGAACAGATAAAAAAACATTCTGTATTTACAAGGCAGGATAAGTGTGAAGATGGGGTCTAATCATTAGATAAAGCTACAAGATAGATACTTTCATGCTAAAACCATTTTCACAGGCAGTATGGCACAGCAGATTTCCTTCTGATCCAAAAGTTGCATTGGGTTGCAGAAGGTTGTAAGTAGAGCATTTTTTTCATTCAGTTGAAAAGCCCAACTGTTTAACTACAAACCCCCTGAGATTTCCGTTAAAAGTTCTGAAGAGTGGAGAGACAGGATAAAAAAAAGGAGGATGAAGCCTAAATATCCATAGCATAGCTGTTCTGGGCTTACCTGTTGGCATCAGGAGGCTTGGGAGGAGACGTAGGTTCATCTGCCTTTGCTCATGATTTTTCTGAAGTAGTTTGCTATCTTGCAGGAATTCTGCTTGTGTTCCACGCAATCAGTAGAAAAGCATAATGAGATATGACCAGATACATAGCTTCCTTGGGCCGGATATTCAGCAGAAACATACAGAATAAAAAAGAGAAGATGTAATGCATGAATCAGAGCCACAATGATCATGTCACTGTCTACTGCAATAAGCGTGTTGAGCTTTGTTATTTCTCAGCACTTCTATCAATGTGTGACTTTTGAATTAGTAAGCTTTTTCTGACTGCTATTGTAAGATTAATTACATACTAGGATTAATTTGGCCAATGTACACAAATAGCTAGGAATATGAGAAAAAGCAAAAATGATGTCACTGCATCTGCAGATACAGAGCAGAAGTGAAGGTCATTGCAAGATAGAGAGGTGAGCTTTTCCCAAATGTACACTGTTTTTCTCATGCCTTCTTCTTTGAAGAGCCCAGCATACATCCTTATCCTTCTTCACTTTTTGATTCTTAATCTGGTATCTAGCAGTGTTCTATTTTTCCACATGTGGATGGTTTTTAGATGCGCAGCTCATATTGGAATAATAAAGCAGTAAGTGAAATTACAGTTTAATCTAAGTATATGCATTTGTTTTAGGGGAAAATGTAATCAGCAATTTCTCTTCTCCATTTTCTCGGCTGACCATTCAAACCAACTGAAATGTACCAAAGCTTCCATATGCAGAGTGATGTTGATAACATTAGAGGTCTGTGAGCCTCATTTTCTTATTTTCTTTGGCCTGATCATGCACCCATATGGCAGCCTTATGATTTTTCTGAGGCAAGATCTAGAACCTTGAGAAGCCACATGGAAATAAACTAATAAAAGGAAAAAATAATTTTGAAAACGTGCAAACAGGCCATGTGCAGATGAGAGACTTTTGGGAAATCTGTCCTTCTTGAAGAGCATATACAGAAGCAATGAGAAAAGCCACATAAGGAATTGGCAGAGTGCAGTGGGATGACACCAGTGACCAACGGAGGAATTATAAACTTTTGCTTAAATTTGCTCTCTTAGCAAAACATGGCTGAAGAACATTTTGTCATGATGGTATGAATGTTTATGTCTCACCAACAGTTCTATTTAAGGTGTGCAAGTGACGTATGACAAGTATGTTTGAGTTTTATAACTACAGCTTCAGCACCAGAATTATCCACTACAGACACATTACTATTATGCTAGGGTGAATTTGCTGAAATCAAAAAAGTTAACATCAATGTTTTTTTCTAATACTTAATTAGTTAACAATAATACAAACAAATAACACATCAGCTTCACTTGGGAAGATAACTAGCAGAATTTTTCAGTAGGAATTTAATGCAGTAGAATTTAGAGAGCCGTTGAGGAAGAAGTAAGAATAGTTAGGAAGATTTTGAGTGTTTTTTTTTTTTAATATTTGAACACTCAGGTAAGGCTATGTAGAGTTTTGAATATAGCAAAATTTATCATCAGATGTTGTTACATGAAAATCAGATTTTTATATTTCATTATATATCAAATGATAAAATATTTTATCTCTACAAATAAGGCAGTTGTCTTCTTTTTATCACTTTCTGATTGTATTGTACAGTGCTATTATTCATGAAGTCCCATGTCTAGCAGAGGAGGGGAGGGGGAGGAGTTTTAAATAATGATACAGCGCACGTAGTAGAAATTGCACAAAACCAACAGTACAAAACTTCAGTGAAAATTCCTGAAGTGCCATGGAATATGGTGAGTAGAAGAAAAACTTCAGTTTTTAATTCAGTGTCAGCCTCCATCTAACTTTTATAAAGGTCTAAAACATATGCTGTATTTCCATTTTATTTTAAAAACACCTACAGGTTCAATAGAACATGCACATCCTTTGCTCTGTTGTAATTAGAAGAGGCTTTCTCAAATGCATCATATTACTTGTATCAGATCTTTTTCATAGAATCATAGAATCATGGAACCATAGAATCATAGAATGGCTTGGGTTGCAAGGGACCTGAAAGATCAGCTAGTTTCAACCTCCCTGCTGTGGGCAGTGCTGCCACTAAACAGATCAGACTGCCCAGGAATCCATCAAGCTTGGTCTTGAATGCCTCCAGGGATGGAACATTCACAGTTTCTCTGGGCAGCCTGTGCCGGTGCCTTACCACCCTCTGAGTGAAGAATTTGTTCTTAACATCTAACCTAAACCTCTCCTCTTCCAATTTAAGTCTATTCCCCCTTGTCCTATCACTACCTGAATAAAAAGTCAGTCTCCCTTCTGCCTCTAAGCTCCTTTCAGGTATTGGAAGATTGCAATGAGGTCTCCCTGGAGCCTTCGCCAAGCTAGAAAATCCCAACTCCCTCAACCTTTCATCATAGGAGAGGTGCTCCAGCACTTTGATCATCTCTGTGGCCCTTTTCTGGAACTAGTCCAACAGCTTCGCATCCTTCTTATGCTTGGGACCCCAGGCCTGGACACAGTACTCTAGATGGGGCCTCACAGGGGCAGAGTAGAGGGGGACAATCTCCTGCCTCTCCAGGCTGGCCACGCCTCTTTTAACGCAGCCCAGGATACCGTTGGCCTTCTGGGCTACAAGCGCACACTGCTGGCTCAAGTCCAGCTTCTTGTCCACCAGGACCTCCAAGTCCTTGGCAGGGCTACTCTCAAGGAGTTCCCAGTCCATGCTCATATCTAGGATTTCCCTGACCCACTGGCCTCATTATGTTCTCATGGGTGTCCAAGTCCCTCTGGATGGCATCTCTTCCTTCTACTGTATTGACTGCACCACTCAGCTTAGCATCACCATTTTTCAAAGCAATATTACTTTGTATTTGTAAATAGTGTAAATTAAAAGGACATCGAACAAACTAGAAAGTCAAAGTAACTTCTTACTGGCTTTAGTATTGTAATTCCAGCATAATCATAGTAAGGAACGTCTCAAGGGCAAGAATAAGTTTTCTAAAACTTATAATGCATTGAAAAAAAAAAAAAAGAGTGCTATAATTTCATTCATCCTCTATTCTTTTCCTTAGCAGTTCACCAAAAGGGTGGTTTACACCAGAGCAGATGCCAACACAAATTGCAACCAAGCAACCAAGTTGTGCAAGACATTTGCTTCTGTTTAACCTTTTGCCAGTTCCTCTCTGGCTCTGTTCCGTGAGTACTTGTATACATGCATTCTGAAGGCCTGCAGGGGCCAAAAGTCACGAATGCCAAGAGGGTTACTCTGGTTTCAACGTGGGTCTGAAAGCGAAGGCGGGGAAGCCATGGGGCTCAGAGGCCGTGGCCTGCAGCTCTCAGCGAGGTGTCAGCCCTCATTAGGCATTACTGGCTGGAGTGTGGATTGGGGGATTATTTTTAATAGATGGGCTTTGCTAGGCGAAGAAGAGGCTATGTGCTAAGGGTATTTGTTGTGATGCTGCTCAAGGTGACAAGAAAGCTGTGTGAGAAGGGCAATTTTAATCCATGGCGGCTTTGTGGCATTTGGAACAAGAAGAAACCCAGGAGACAGTGTCTCGACTTCCGCTGGCATCAGGGTCACTCTGAAAGGAGCACCGTGCACTGTGCTTTGTTCCATACCAAAACAGAGCACGAGACAACGGCGGAGCGGGGACAGAGGGATGCTGCTGTCAGCGTGGCCTTACGCGGCTTCGAGAGCTGCCGAGGTGGGGGAGCGACTCCGCAGCGTCCTGTAAGCTGCTCCACCTGCCAGCAACGACCCTGCGAGCAGACAGCAGGCGGATAAAGCTATTAGGCTAGAACTTCAGAGCAGCTCAGCCACCATCTGGTGCCACACAGCCGCGGACAGGTGCGGGAGGTGCAGCCCGGCGACGAGGCCCAGCGCATCGTGCCAGTCTCGGGCGAACCCGTCGTACGCCGGCGGGCAGCCCCTCGGCCCCACCTCGGGCGCCCCCGTGCACGCGGCCCCAGCACCGCCTTCCGCCGAGGCGCAGGGACGGGCGACTGACGAAGGCCGCAGCGGCTCTGCCCCCGCCTCCCCGGCAGCCGGTCCCCCTGTGACGCCGCAGAGAAGTGCGCAGGCGCAGCGGTGGCCGGCGCCTGTTGTATCCGGCCGGCGCCTTTTTTCTCTCCCCCCCCCCTTCCTCCCTCTCCCCGACCCTCCCTCCCTTCTTCCCTCCCGCCCTCCCAGAGCCGCCGCGGTCGCTCTCCCGCCGCCGCCGCTGCTGTGCGCGCCTTCCCCGCCCCCCGCGCGCCCGGTCGGCAGCGTCTCCGCTCTCCTCGGCTGCCCCATGAAGCGATGGCAGCGGCCAACTTCGGCAAGATCCAGATCGGGATCTACGTGGAGATCAAACGCAGCGATGGTCAGCGCGGCGGGGGGCCGGGAGGGGCTGGGCCGGGCCGGCGGAGCGGCTGCCGCCGCGGG